>NW_022111370.1:2863283-2881233 GCF_000313985.2 Echinops telfairi | reverse complement strand
TTGTCCCCTACAATGAGCCACAGATGTTGCTTCTTCTGGGAGGGAGTCTCCAACAATCCCACTTTTTAGGGTCCCTTTGGAAGCTGTCCCCTCTGAGGTTGCCTTGCCATGAACACCCATCTTTGACCTCCCCTAATCTCAATTCCTCTCTACTGTTAAACCAAACCAAACCAAACCCACCACCATGGTGTCAATTCAAACTCCCTACAACCCTATAGGGCAGAGTTGAACTGGCCCATAGGTTTTCCATTGTTGTAAATCTTTAGCGAATAGATTGCCACATCGCACTTCAGCAGAACATGTGTTGGCCACAAACCACAGATCTTTCAGTTAGCAACCATGCACTTACACAAACACCTGAATGACCAAGACTCCTTCCCTACCTCCATTGTTGACCATAAATAATTCTTCAAAAGACCTAAAAGTAACCAGTTCTCAGAAAGAATTGTAAAATCCTTCCCTAATTTCAATAAATGTTAGAGTTAAATTTTCATTTCTCTTTCATTCTATGCAAATTCCTCCCAGCCTAGAGTGTTTATCTGTTTAATTGATATAAAGGTGTCTACATTTAAAGTGTAGTATCAAGTATTTAATAGTATTTTCAATCCTAGGTGATAGAAGTAACAATGTGTCACAGAATTTTCTTTATTCTAATGGAAATCTACATTGATTAAAGGTAGGTTTGCACAGTGCATTGATGCAATTGCTATCAATAAATTGGACTTTGTTATTTCATCTCCATAATCTATTTGTCAGATAGGATTCCCTAGAGGCCACACATTGTTTAGCTCAAATCTAGCTGAAAAGTTTGAAAGTTGCACCAATCCATAGGTGCTTTGGAAGAGACACCTGGTGGTTTGCTTCTGAAAGGTCATACAGCCTGGAGGAGCATATGTGGCAATTCTGTTTTACAGACTTGACTTCACCCTGAGTCAGAATTGACTGAGTGGCAATGAATAGCAACAGTAATTTTCATAAAAGAAGTGGAAATTTATTAAAGATAAATGAGGTAACCTTAATCTCTTTGCTGGATAAGGAGATTAAGGTCTTTTTGTTTCCAAAATTATTCTCACTCTTTTAAAAGATAGTATCTAATATATATATGTATATTACATACTATCTTTATGCATATATATATATATATGCATAGAGTTCTAGATACTGTATCTTCCAGGAAATGTACAAAAGTACTGAAAACAATATCAGTGCACAAAACACAGTCTTTATTCTCGGAGAAGCTTCTATTCTAGTAGGAAACAGAGGACAAACAAGTTAAGCAAGTGGAACAGATAGATATTGAGCGTTCTTAGTAAGGCAGATGCTCTACAAAGAAGAGGAAGACCCTCCATGTGATGGAGTGACAGAGTAGCTTTAACAGTGGACGTAAATATACTACAGATTGCGAGGATGGTGCAGGACCAGGCAGTGTTTTGTGGTGGTGGCGGTCCTTTGGCACTATAAAAGTTAGATCCAATCCAAAGGCATCAAAAAACAATAAGAATAGTCAGCTTAACTAATATTTATCTTCAAATTTGAAAAGAAAACCATATAATTTCCCGAATGATCCTCAAAATAACGCTCAGAAACCTCCATATCTCTCACCTTATCAAATATTCTGTTTTACACTGAAGACTCAGCAGACACTAGGAAAGGCAATGACCCTTTCAGCAATTATGCAAGTTAGATATCTGCAGTATTTTAATCATTCATCTAGAATCTGTCCATAACCTGCCAACTTGAGAAATCCTGTCATTTCTACTCTCAGATATACTGATGCCAAAGTCATATTTGAATTATTATAAAGGGATTGTGAGATGAGTTTCAGCCAGATTTGTATGCTGATAACTTTCCCTTTCCATGATAAAATCACACTACGTCAAAGAGCCTACAGTCAATTGCAGAGGCTTTCAAAAGTCTTGGACCATTTGAAAAGAAAATATTCATGAGGGGCAAGTCAGATGACTACGGTTAAAATTTCATAGAGAAAAATGCCAAATAGAACAGAGCAATGTTAAATTTCAGTTTGCAAAATTATTCTCTCTCTCTCTCTTTCTCTGCCTCTCTCTCTCTCTCTCTGTAAAGATAGTAACTATGCATAGAGGTCTAGCTACTGTGTGTTCCAGGAAATGTACAACAGAACTGAAAAAAATAGCAGTGCCCAAAGCACAGTCTTTATTCCCAGGGAGGCTCATATTCTAGTAGAAAACAGAGGATAAACAAGTAAGCAAGTGAAGCAGGTAAATATTGAGTGTGCTTAGTGAAGTAGATGCTATGCAAAGAAGAGGCAGAGCCTCCGTGAGATGGAGTGACAGAGTGGCTGCAACAATGGGCTAAAATAGATTAAGGATTGTGAGGAGGTTGCAGGAGATATTTTTTCCCCTTAGTTAATAGCTAAGGCTTTCTAACTATCTGACAGATATCTCACCAAAAAGGCTCTTCGGCCTTATCATACTTATCGTAATGACTCTGCATATGATGTACTGCCATTGTTCTCCTTTTAAATGATGGCAACGATTACTTTATATTACTTAGACAATCTCTTTCCCTTTATGAAGCATAACTTTCCTGTACATTGAATCTGAAATCCTTAAATAAAACTAGGACATGACAAAATTACTAACATACTGAAGAAAACTTAGTGAATATAATTTGTAAATTCAAAAATAGTCATGTTTTTGCATAACCCTGGGTATTCAACGTTAGGAGAGCATTTCTCCAAAGTTAAACAAAAATAAAATGCCATCTTGGCATGTAAAGCTTGCCTTCTAATTGCAATTATAAATTATTCTACTCTCTCCAGTAAAGTGCATCAAATAAATAATAAAAAGTAAAAATGTTTTTGTTTTACTGATCTTCAGTGCGGCATGAATTTGAAATCATTTCTAGCTAGAGACATTCTGTTAGTTCCTGGGGGAAATCAATGCTTTTAGAGAAAAATAATTTTCTTCTTTTGCTTTTTAACAACAACAATAAAATCTAGACCCAAATCTTTGAGATGCTTAGAAAGTTCACAATCCCAGCTTGCCTTCCAATAGCTTCACAGAAACAAAGGTGCACAAAGAAGAAAGGATGTTGCCAGAAGGGAACAGTGTTTCTGCTTGAAAGGGAAGAAAACGGAACTTTTCCACTTCATCCAAATTTCTAGAGGAGTTCAGTTTGATTGTCCCCACACCTTACCCCTTCCATAAAAGTACAGCATCATTTTTGAAGATATAATTATTATATGTTTATAAATGGAACATACTTCAGTCAATGGGTGAGACACAAACCAGAGGAATACATTCTAATAATCTTACATGCTCTTTTCTTTAAATTTTGAGCTATTTTCAATACAAAAGAAGTGTTATTTGCAAATGTTAAATAGAGTTGTAAGTATATTTATGTTAATAAGGATAAGAATGTGATTGTATTCTCAAGAGAACTGTGTATGGAGTCATGTCTAAAGATACAGAGAATCAGATCTGATTTACCTTACAGCCTGGCCTGCTAAGGACATTATTACTCATGTGGCATTCATTTAAAATACACTTTCAAATACGGGGAGGAAAATGAGGCAACAAGAAGTAGTAATTTCCAGATCGAAGGGCCTTGTTAAGTGGAACAGGAGACAAAGTCTCCATGGATACCACCATCTTTCTAATCTGCCAGAAGAACAAACAAGTCTTTCCTGGAAGAAGTATAGCAGACGCTTCATAAAAGCTACTATGGCAAGAGTTCATTTCGTGTACTTTGTACATATTTTCAGAAGTAACCAGTCCCGGGAGAAGGTCAACGTGTTTGGTAAAGTAGAAGGTCAACAGGGAAAACTCTTAATGAGATGGATTGGCACAGTGCATGCAACAATGCACTCCAACCTAGCAAAGGTTATGAGGAGGGCACAGAACAGTGCGGTATTATTTTTCTGTTGTCCATATAGTGACTATGTACGACACATAACCACAAGGTCCTTATGAATAAGGTACAAGTATATGAGATTATGTTTCACTAGCCTCACTTCTAAGAAGCATCATGTTTAGAAGTCTTCCAAGATAGATTTGCTTATTCTTCTAGCAGTCTGTGATAATATTCTTCATTACGACCATAATGGAAAGGCATCCATTCTTTTCCAGTCTTTCTTATTCGTTAGCCAAGCTTCACATGAATCTGAAGAAATTGAAACAAATCACACCTACAGACAGGCACACTTTAGATTTCAAAGTAATTTCATGTCTTTTATATTTAATGGATTTTGGAAGTACTGAATTAATGCCATGAGTCATTTGGTTTCTTGAACTGTTACTTCTGTGGGAATTGATTGTGGCTGTAAGTAACATTAAGTCCGTGTCAACCTCCATCTTTCATCCTTAATGTAGCTTATTGGATTCTTATGTTAGGTAGGTGGAAGGCTACCTTCCCTGCTCTTCTTCCTTAACTTCTTCAAGACCTCCTTACTCTCAACAAGAAAGGTTGTATATCTGTATATTGCAGGTTGTTTATAAGCCTTCTTCCAGTCCTGCTGTGAAGCTCCTCTTCATCTAGTCCAACTTCTGGGATTATCTGTTCAGGACACAGATTGCAGATGGCTAGAAACTGCAACCCTGACACAAATCTTTCTTGATTTTAAGACCTGTAGTCCTGCCTTGTGTGCCAAGTCTCATGGAGGTTTGAAATAATAGTTATTGACTCTAAGGAAAACCTATGTACTCATTCATGCCTCTTAGAGCAGTCGTTGCTAGATCACAGATTTGTTGTTTGTGATTTGGGCATTTCCACTTGTAGGGGAAGTCCTGTACCTGCACTAAAATAGCTGTGGGCCTAAAGGGTTTCAACACACACCTCTGGGACTGTCCCAAACTGGTTCCATCCTGAAGACGTGTCGGGCTTCTGGTCAAAGCCTTGAACACTCCCAAAATATCAATAAGAACAGCCAGACCTAGACAGACACCCACATCCTGGAACTTGGGTATGTAGGCAGGTAGCCAACAGGTTGTGCCAACCCTTGGCTACAGTCCCTTGTTTGTCTCCCTGTATAAACTGCCTTCCATTTGGGGGAAGAGTGAAGTCCTTTCTCTCTTTCTCTGAGCAGTCTTCTTCCCTAGACCCACTGTACATGTGCCCTAGTGTCATGGAGTAAACTCTGGGTCCTTTCCTTGGTTGTTTGTTTTTTGTCTTTACTGAGAGTACAACATTGTACACAGTGGAGATTTCTCCCGTGACATTTACTAGGATGTATCTCTTTCCCTTGTCTGTGAAAGTAACCTACCATTTATACCTAAGTGTTGATGTATACTCTAATTGTTTACCTGTGATATAAATTAAAATGCTTCACTGTAAACATATCTTTAAGTAGTTATTTATTTTTATAAAACTCTATGAGCAATGACATATAAAGGAAAATGCATTTAGGAAATTATCTTAACAAAGAGCATTGTATTTCCATTTCCTACTTCACAGATACTGGAATTCAGATCCAAGAAAAGCAGGAACGTTTGTTCAATGTTAAACCATCACATAGTAGCTTCCTCATTCCTAGTCTTTTCATAAAATCAGTACTAACCAGCACTTTGTAAACATGATTTCAAATAAAATAAAGTAAATGGAGATAACTTCCTGAAGAAGATGAGTTTGGACTTCACAACACATACAGAATTTTGGTAGATCGTTTTCTTGTCAAACAAGAGTGACACAGGAAGCATTCTCAATGATTTTAACATAGTAGGATGGAGATACGCACTCTCTCATTCAATATGTATTAATTGAGTGTCTACTCTTTACCAGACACTGTTTGAAAGGGGCTAGGATTATGTCAGTGAATAACATATAGGCATAAAAATGTATTCCTTCATTCTATGGAATTTTGCACTGAGAATAAAATATCCACAGGATATTGTTTAAATCTAGATTGTTTTCCTTTGCCTTTGGTCTGTGCATGCTATTACTCTTTCTGAATATTTTTCAAATAAAGGAACAATTTAGTAATAACATGATTAATGTTTGTTTTTAAAATATCACTCTATATGGAAAAATACAAATAATTAAAATAATCACGTTAAAGGCCATCACATATTTTCTGTACATAACCAGATGACATTTTATAGATAGCATCATATGTAGATATACAGCCGGGTGTTTTAATTTTCCTCTTATAATTAAACAATTATGAAACACAGTAAACATCTGGTTAAGTGTGAAAAGTCTAAAGATATAGCTAACTAAATTCTCAATCAGAATTGTGGAAAGTCTAAAGGTATAGCTAACTAAATTCTCAATCATGATTAGTACTTTTGCATACTGCTTAAGATATCATTGTCTAATGCCAAGGTTATGAACACATTCTCTTTTGGTTTCCACTAAAAGCTTTATTGTCAAGATTTTCATGTTTAGAAAGATCTATTATTCATTTTTATATTTTTGATACTGCATGCAGTAAAGAAGAATTTTTTTCATATTATTATGCAATTGACACAATACAACTTAATGAGGAAACCATATTTTTCCACACTGCATTGAAGCACTGCTGTGGTTGCAAATCCTATAACTATATATTGTGTCTTATTGATTTATTTGTCTACACTGTGCAAGTAGCACAATACTTTATCACTGCAACTTTATAATAAGTCTTTATATTTGGCAATGTAAATGTTTGACATACACTCTTTCTTCCTAATGGTTGTCTTAAGTGATATTTGTCCCATTGAATTTTCATATTAATTTCAGAAACTGCTTGCTAATTTCCAACCCCCCTCTAACATACACACAAAATTCTGCTGAGATTTTGATTGGAATTTCATAAATTTACGGAACTGGCATATTTTGATGATTAAGTGTTTTAATCTACAAAGATAATGTGTTTCACAATTGATTTAAGATTTCATTAATTTCCCTCAAGGCAATAGTTATAGATTTTAAGAGTAGAGACTTTGCATATCTCTTCTTAAATATATTTCATTGATGCTATTCTAAATTTAAATCATTACCAAAAATTTTTCCAATGATACGTTGCCAGTATAAAAAACTGTTTATTGTTTTTGTTATACTAGGATAGCAATCTTGATGCATTCCATTTCATTTTTTATTGCCAACAGCTTTCCTAGATTAAGACTTTGTGCATTACAAGTTTAAACATTAATAGATGTTCACAACTTTCTTCTCATTTGGAGTTCTTCCTGATCAGCAAATGTAGATCCCCAAAGATTTATTCCTGCCAGTTTTACGCCATCATGTTGAACTCCCCTGTGAGAAGGCAGCAATTCTTTAGTCGTATTTTGAGTGCCTTCCTAGCTCATGGGCTCGTCTTTTGGCCCATCTCAGAATGTTCAGCTGATATTCATGAGGGTTTCCGTTTCGGACCAGGTGTCCATGCTATCAATGGTTACTTCCTCTGGAGTAGACAGCCTCGTCCTTCTTCATAGTCAGGTCTTAGCCTCGAACTCCAATAAAACCTCTTCCCTGGGAGTGATTCTGTTGGTCTTTGAAAATGCCAGTGGCATAGTTTCAGCATTGTCGCAACACACGAGCCCCCATAGTATGACAAACTGACAGACATGTGGTACCATTAGCGTGTTTGAATAAACTGAATTTGATCATTTTGAATCAGAAAATCATATGGCTTATTGTATCACAAAAGATAAAATTCAAGAGGAATGCCGTTGAGAAAAATAGGAATTCCAGAATACTTCATTTTGCTTTGGCAGAACTTGTACATGGATCAAGAGGTAGTTGTGTGAACATAACAAGGGAATAAATACTACATGGTTTAAAATCAAGAAAGGTATATTTCTGTATCTGCTCTTCATATCTGTTCAATCTGTACACGGAGCAAATAACCAGAGAAGCTGGGCTATATGAAAAAGAATGAAACACCAGGATAAGAGGAAGGCTTACTAACAACCTAAGGCTTGCAAATGACAACCTTTCTTGCTAAAAGTGAGGAACTAAACTTGAAGAACTTGCTGATGAAAATCAATGATTGCAGCCTTCCAGAGGGATTATGACTCAATATAAAGAAAACCCAACTGTATCGTACAACTGCATCTATAGGTAACATCATGATAAATGGAGAGAAGTTTGAAATACTCTAGGAATTTGATTTGCTTGGATCCATAATCAAGGCTCATGGAAGCAGCAAGCAAGAGATTATATGAGACATTGCACTGAATAAGTATACTACACAAATTTTCATTAAGATGTTACTTTGAGGACTACAGTATGCCTGACCCAAGCCATTGTATTTTTAATCACCTCATAATGCATGTGAAAGTTGGACATTGAATAAGAAACACCAACTAAGAACCAATGCATTTGAATTGTAGTGCTGACAAAGAATACTAGCCTGCCAGCAACTGCCAAAAGAACAAACCAGTCCCTTTTGGAAGAAGTATACCAGAATGCTCCTTAGAAGCAAGGATGAGGAGATGTCATCTCACATGCTGTATGTTTTCAGGAGAAACATTCTCCAGAACAGGGCATCTTGACTGGTAAAGAAGGCCAGTCGAGAAACGGAAGGCGCTTATGAAAAGGGATTTCCGCAGTGTAAAGAGTAAGACCAATTCAGTAACAGATGTCAGGCTAGGTGCCAGAGTCCAGCAAGAGGCACACTGACACAGTCACAGCATAAGCTAAGGATGCAAATAGAACCCAAAGCTGAACGAGTAAAGAAAAACAAGAGAGATGATTAGAAGAAATTAATTTCAGAAATCTTCATTTCACAAGCCCTAAAATAAATGAATAGCACATTACTTTATAATATCTAAAAGTATCACTAGCACCATCCCCCCAAATATAATAAATTTATGTATATGTATATATATAGTTTGAACCCATGTGACAACAACTGTCAATCCATCTCTTCATGACTTCCCCTTTTTCACTGTCCCTCCACATAAGCAAGCATGATGTACTTCTCTGGGTTTGGTTTCTCCTGATCACATGTACAAAGGACGTGAGTTCATCTTGCCTTGCCATCCTTGACTCAAAAGAGCATTCTAACTGTACTTCAAAAGAAATATCTTTTTGTGCTTTGGCAATCCATGGTACTTTAATATTCTTCACCAACACAACACCATAGTTTAAATGTATTGGTGTTCATTTGGTGTTTCTTATTCAGTGTCCAACGTTCACATGCACATGAATTCATGAGAATCCCATGATGTGGGTCAGGTGCACCATAGGTCTAAAGTAATCTACTTGCTTGTCAACACTTTTGAGAAGTCTCGTGCAGCAAATGTAGCCAATGTAAAGCACCTTCTGATCTCTTCACTGGGGCGTCCATGATCCTTGACTGTGAAGCCAAGTAAAATGAAATTCTTGTCATCAATTTTTGTTGTCCATTATGCATGATGTTACCTATTCATCCAGTTTTGAAGATTCTGGTCCTCTCTACATTCAGTTATAACCCATACTGGAGACTTCAGTCCTTGATGCTCATCAGCAAGTGCTTCAAGTACACCTCACTTTCAGCAAGCAAGGTTGTATCATCTTTATACCTAAGGTTATTATTAAACCTTCCTCGATCCTGATGCTGCTTTCATTTTCATACAACTTAGCATCTCTGATGGTTTGCTAAGCATCCAGATTGAATAAATATGGTGAGAAGGTATAGCACTGATGCACACCTTTATGATCTTAAAGAAGGTAGTATTCCCTTGTTTCATTCACACAAGTTCTTTGATCCATGTCAAATTCCAAATGAACACAGTGAAGTGTTCTGGAATTTCCATGGTCCTCAAAGTTATCCATAGTTTGATATGATCTGTGCAGTTGAATGCCGTGGCAGAGACAATAATACAAAAGTATGCATCTTTCTGGTATTCTCTAATTTGAGCCAATATCCATCAGACATCAGCAATGATATCCTTGGTTCCATGTTCTCTTCTGAATCTGGCCTGAAGCTCAGGCAACTCCTTGTCAAAACACTACTGCACCCATTTTTGAATGATCTTCAGCAACCTTTTATTTTATGTGATATCAATTAGATTGTTCAATAATTTGAGAATTCTTTTGTTCCCCTTTCTTTTGAATGGATACAAATATGGATTTCTTCAAGCCAATAGGCCAACCACCCATCTTCCAAATTTCCTGGCACAGAAGAGTAAGTGCTTCCAGGGCTTTCTAAGTATGTTGGGATATTTCAATTGGTGTTCAGTCAATTCCTGAAGCTTTGCACTGGTTAATTATTTGGGAGTAATTTGTACTTCTTTCTTCAGTATGATTGTTTCTTACTTATACACTACCTCTTGTAATGATCGAAGGTTGACTCATTTTTTTTTTGGCACAATGACTGTCTATATTTTGTATTTTCTTTTCATTCTTTTTACACCAGTCTGTTTTGCCCATAAAATTAACAGAATTGTAACTGAAGGCTTGGAAATGTTATTGAATTCTTTTAGTTTAAATGATACTGAGCATGTTATTCCTTTCTGATTCTCTAACTCTAGGTCATTGTACATTTAGTTATAATATTTTACTTTTTCTTCTCAAGCTGTCATTTGAAATATTCTGTTCAACTCTTTCACTTCATCATTTCGCTCATGTACCATAGCTCCTCTGCAATTAAGATCAAGGATTAGAGTCTCTTCTGACATCCACTTCGATCTTTTCTTTCATTCCTCTCTTTTTAATGACCTTTTGATTTTTTATTTTGAAATGTTGTTCTTGATGTCCTCCCACAACTCACCAGATCTTCTATCATTTCTGTTCAATGCAACAAATGTGTTCCTGAGGTGTTCTTGAATTTCAGGAAGGATAGATCACACGCTGTACTTCAGTCTTGTGGAATTGTTATAACACTCTTCAGTTCCAACCTGAATTTATATATATACAGTTAATTATCTGTTCTGTAGTCAGCCTCGGGCCTGGTTTCAGCTACTGATATTGAGCTTCTCCATCATCCCTTCACATAAATGTAGTCAATATGATTTCTGTGTATACCATCTAGAGAAATTAAGGTGTATAGTCATCATTTGTGCTATTGAAAAATGGCATTGGTCGTGCAAAATTCTCTAATGCTAGCCCCAGTTTCATTTTTATCACCAAGGCTACTGAGGTAGTTAGTTTATTGTGCCAACCTAGCCAATAAACACATGTGGGGTTAATTGAAGGGCGGAGGGATAAATGTCTCAGTGAGCCTCGCCTTTCTAGTTCTCAGGTCTCTTGCTTTGTTATGGTCAGACCTGGGGCAGCTGCCTTAGCCAGTTCCCTGGTTCAGCTAGCAAGGCTCACTTCTTACAAGACATCCCCAAGGAGAAACCACATGGACCTACCCCAATGCAGCCCTAGGTGCTGGAGCAGCCGTGTGGAGACCCCTGTCAGCACTGAGATTTTTACACGTTCACTAATTCGGCCTTCCTCCTGCAATCGGCATCATTGCGTGTGTTTTGTGAGATGGAGGAGGACTTTGTGGATTGGTGTCGGACATAAGAGCTAATGTTGGACTTGTGGGCTTGGGCAGCACTGGATTGGGATGGTTTCTTGATTTGCACTTACCCTTTATATAAAACTCTCATTTATACATATGAATTTCTGTGGATTTGTTTCTCTAATCGACCCAGACTAACAACAGCCATATTTTACAACTTCTATTCATTCCCTTTGTTTCCAAGTTTAGCATTCCAATTACCAGTAATTGTCAATGCATCTTTATTACATATTTCATTTTTTAAAGTATGACATTGGTGAAATGCCTCAATGTCTGCATCACTAGCTTAATGATTGCTGTATAAATTTGAAGGGAAAAAAGCTCCTCAGTTGCATTGACTGGATGTCCTTGTATGCAGATAGATATTATCCTTGAACAACACACTAATATAGCATACCTAGCAATGTAAGGTTACAGAAGGTTATTTAATCATTTCAATTTGGTTTCATCTTTTGATAATTTTCTGGAAAATTCAACCAGCTTTTCTTGAGCATGCATCATGTATTTTCGGGATTGGGAAATAAGGGAGAGCTCTCATGTTTCAGAATAATTGCATGTTGACTGTATAGTACAGCTGGGTTGTCACCTGTGGGTGAATGTAACTCCCAGGTAATGGGAAAGGTTAGAAAAGTGTAAAGTCACCGCTCTCACTAATGCATTTTTGGAAGTCCTCCCTAATGGAGAGGCTCTGTTACAGAGTTTTACAAGCTTCAGGGTTTCATGTACTTCTAATGGCTGTTTTCTTCTTATACTTTTCCATAGACCTTAAGCATTCAGGGACAAAAGAGTGTGTCTGGCAGCATATTACGTTCTGCAGTATTTCAGTTCTGAGCATCAGTAAGACACCCCTCTCTATTCAGCTATGTTTCGAAACTTTCCTAACTGAATCTTTCCTCCCTGGCACCTGCTGAAAATGATAAAACATTTGATCTGTAATGATTAAGGTCATTAAGGTCAAGAAAAAAATTATATATTTTTTTCTACATGACTGTAATAAACTCAAAACCTCACTTCCATCAATTCCATACCAACTCTCAGCAACCCTATAGGGCAGGGTAGAATTACCCTGGTGAATTTCTGCAACTGTGAGTGTTTACAGAAGGAGCAAACCCCATCTATCTCCCAGAAAGATGGTTTCACTCTAAAGATCTTGTGGATCGCAGCCCAGTGCGTACCACCCCCAACAAGGGCTCCTGGTGATGGCGGGAATGCCCTGTTAGTCTTGTTGCCCTCGCCCATGTTCAAACAAAATCCAAAAATATTACGTGAAACATTCCAAAAATCACTATTTATAATTCTTAAACCATACACTAGAATCCCGGTCCTCGACCACATTAGTGCTCGTCGGATTTTGACGCGAAATGTTGAGAACATTTCTCCTCAGAGCTCAAATCTGATCCGACGCACGTGATTTGCGTAAACAAAAGCAGTTCGTGTTGCAGTCTCTCCGCATTAGTTGGCGTTGTTAATACGTGTTGTTTAAACCTTTTGCGGCTGTGTTCCAAGCGTTTTGCTATAAGTTTGTAGGTGCTGGTGCCTTTTTGTACTGCTTTTAAATTAAAAACATGGGTCCTAAGAGTTTTTTATTTTAAAGAATCATCTTTAATAAGGAACTGATTAACCGTGTTATCGATATTGTTGATGATAATTTAATAAACCCTTTTAGAAAAGAGTTAAGGAAATGCCAACAGCAGACCACAATAGAGATTTTTTTTTTCCAGAGAAAGCCAGCCAGGTCCTAGTGAGAAAAGGCAAAGAAGGAAAAAAAAAACTCCTGAAAAAGCAGCTGCCAGTTGATTTTATGAAGGGGATTCCCCTTCCCAACAATGACTCTCTCTCCATCCCTCCTCTCCACATCCGTGTCCGCAGATCCGCACCCCCATCAATCTCAAGGTATGGGTCGTACTGTAGTTGTTAAACAGATTTTTAATGTTGTGCTTCTTATTTAAATGATATGATTGAACTCTGAACTAATTGACTTTGAAATTTCTGTGTAATGCTTTGTATAAAAAGGCAAGATTAGGGGAAAAGCTTGATGGTCAAGGATGAATTAATCCATTTTTATTTGTTTCTTATGGGGAAAAATGATTCAGAACTCTACTGTATCACATCTCAACGCCCCTGCTAGAGCAGATTAGCGTGTAGGCCAGGGGTTCTACTGCGCTCAGCTCCGATGAACATCATGAAATCACACGCTGTTCACTCTACTTGGAATAGGAATCATCCCTTTGTCCACCAAACCAATGCTATTATGCTATCTGCTTCTTTTTTCAATTAACAACCATTTTGCTTTTCATATTAGGTCAATTTTCATGATATTACAGAGGTTGTGTTTAAATAATCCCCATTTTATTCAATATCTGATATTTTTATTTGTTTTGTTATTAATCTCTTTACCTATCACAAGTATGGATGTATAAGAAAAACATAGAATGCATGTATCTCACTAAAACCTCACTGTCATTGAATTGATGCCAACTCATGGCAATCCTTTCAGACAGGGTAGAACTTCCCCTGTGAGTTTATGAGACTTTAACTCTTTATAGGAACTATTATATTTTAAAAGAACAGGGGGGGTGAGATATATACTACAAATCAGATTTAAGTAGCTATTGCTAACTCAGTGAAGAACTGCATATTTAATTGTTGAAAATGATTATTTGTGGGAATTTAATTATTCTCATACTGAGATGGTCTTGATTCACTTCTCAGTGTTCAAGTTGCTTTGATGAGTCCATACATACTTTCTTTCTATTTTATGGATGATCAGAGTTTGAAGCTTACTTATCTGGTCCAGGTGAAGTTACTAATAATTCCCCCCTTTTACTTTTCCCTTGCAATTCCATGAATTATTTAATATAACTATATTAGTCATAGCCTTTATTATACTCATCAAAAGACCTTGTTTTCCTGATAAGTCTGGGGGAAAAGGTGGAGAAAGATACTAATTAGCTTATCTGATTCAGCTGTGAGGGATTGTTAACAGGGTAAATTATGATTGACATTCTGCTGGTTGTCAAATCAATCATCTTAAAAGCAGAAAGGTATGATCTCACTATTAACAAAAGGAAAGAGCCAGAAGTGGAACATGTACTGTGGACACTGTGATCCCTGCACATTAAATCACTTTGACCCAGGAGACAGCAGTGACATCATAGGAATGGCAGAGGAGCACATGAATCAGAAAACAGCTTTTGAGACAAAGTAATGGACTTCCATTCCCACAGTGTAAGGAAAGCTAAGTGGTTGGGGGGCAGGATACAGGCTTGAGGAGCTGGGTTCGTTGAGTCAAGGAACTGAAGCTGAGTGCCTTCAAAATGAGGCTCACGGCTGTGTGATGTGCCCTTTATGTTTATTGGCAACCCTAAAAGACCACAGTAACATCGCCCAATCAGGGAAAAATCTGGGCTAAAAAGCCAAGTCCTAGAAAAACCTGACTGTAAGCACTATGGAGACAACTCTATCCTGTCTGAGTAACTGTATCCTGAGCATTTCTCACCTGAATAGTAGCCTGTTAACTTCCCTCATGAACAAACCCGATTCATCACTTCTCTGTCAGTTTGCTATACTGTGGTGGCTTATGTGTTTGCTGTGATGCTGGATGCTGTGTCACTGGTATTTCAAATGCCAGCAGGGTCACCCAAAGTGAACACATTTCAGTGGAGCTTCCAGATGAAGAACAGACTGTGAAAAAGGAATCAACTCTTAACTTTGAAGGAAGTTGCCACTGAAAATACATAGCTTTGAAACATTGTCAGCTACTGAAGGTCTAGAGAATAGACTCACATCATTATCAGAGATGGTGCCAAAGGACTGGAACATCAGGTCTGAGGGCACTCTAAATGTGATTGAGAAGCAGCTGATTTCTCCAGGTGGAGTAGACCAGGATGATGTGTGTCTGGTAAAGCCTGTGGCAGTAGAGTATTCAGAGTCTTTATTTGCTGATCACAATGACATACTACCATAAGGAGAACCCGCTGCAAAAATCTGCCAATGATCTGAATTGGAAGGTGCAAAGTGTGATTCTAGGACAACTGAAAGTCATCAAAAATGCATAAAAATCTATTATCGTGAGTGTTTTGTGAGCTGAAATGGACTAATAATGACTATCAGAGCATATTACAGTTTACTATGCTCTGAATGGTGTAGCATTTGCTGTCAAAAAGAATATTCCATGATCTATTTTGGAGTACAATTCAATATGAAATAGGATTATACCTATCACCACCCTCAAGGAAATATAATCAATACAACTATTCAAATTTATGAAGCAACCACCAAAGATAGTGATAAAAAGCTTTAAGGATTCTATCAGCATCTTCAGGGTAAAATTGATCAAACATGCAATCATGATGCATTCATAATCATTTACTATTGGAATGCAAAAATTGAAAACAGAGAATAAAGAATAGTAGTTGGTCTTGGTGAGGTTACATGATAGAATTTTGAAAGACCAATGACTTGTTCATAGCACATATGCTTATTTTCAACAACACAAATGGCAAAACTACACATGGATTTCAGATGGAATAACAATAACAGCATCTAAACCCAGGCCAAGGGATGACTATGGAAGAGATCAATTGCTCATATCTAAAGTCAGAATGAAGCTAAAAAATTAAAACAAATTCACTAAAGCAAATATGACCTTAAGTCAAACACCTGAATTTTGAGACCATCTCAAGAGCAGATTAGCTGCGTTGAACGCTCATGACTTACGAGCTGGTGAACTGCAAAGGCATCAAGAACGTCAGTAAGAAGAAACAAAAGATCACAGGAAAACAAGAAAAGGTCAAAGTAGATGTCAGAAGAGACTTGTATAGTATCTAAGGCACATAGAAGAAATAATAAAGGTAAAGAATTCTACAGAAAGATCTCAAAGGATAGCACAAGAAGAACAAGTCAACTATATTAATGAAATGATCAATGACCTCGAGTTAGAAAACCAACAAGGAGGAGCAAGTTTATAATCTTACACTTAAAGAGCTCATGAAAAAATTCAAATCTCATGTTGCAATATTAAAAGATTCTATGGGCAAAATATGTTGTGGTGCAGAAAACATCAAAAAGAGAAGGGAAGAATAAACAGAGTTCCTAAACCAAAAGAACTAGTCAGCATTCCACCATTTTGGGAGATAGCATATGAGCTATATGATACTGAAGGAAAAAGTTAAGCTGCACCAAAAATATTAGCCCAAAACAAGGCCCCAGGAATTGGTGGAATTCCAATTGAAATGTTTCAAGCAGCTGATGAAGGATTGGAAACAATTACTCATCAGTGCCAGGAAATTTGGAAGGCAGCTACTTGGCCAATGGACTAGAACAGATCTATAGATATTTGTACTTGTTCCAAAGAAATGTTACCCAAGAAAATGCTAAATTGTACAATGATGCCATTGAGATCACAGGCTGAAGATCATTCAAGAATAGTTGCTGCAGTTTATTGACAAGGAACTGCCAGAAGTTAAGACCAGATGCATAAAAAGAATGAGGGATATAATTGCTGATGCCAGATGACTGACTGTTGCCTCAAAGCATAGAGTACCATAAATATGTTTCCTTGTGTTTTATTGACCATGCTAATGCATTAGATTGTGTGGGTCATTAAAAGATTATGGATAGCCTTGAGAATAATGGGAATTCCAGAACACATCACTGTGTTCATGTAGAATTTGTACATGGATCAAGAAGCAATTGTGTGAATAGAACAAGGGAATACTGCATGTTTTAAAATAAGCACAGGTGTGCATTAATTTTGTAACATCTCACCACACTTATTTATTCTGTATGATGAGCAAGTTATCAGAGAAGCTCGATTATGTGAAAAAGAATGCAACTTCAAGATTGGAGGAAGGCTTATTAACAATATGCGATATACAGATGGCACAACCTTGCTTGCTGAAGGTGAGGAGGATTTGAAACACTCGCTGATGAAGATCAAGTAGTACAACCTTTAGTGCAGATTACAACTCAATGAACAGTAGACCAAAATTCTTACAATTGGACCAATAGGTAACAGCATGAGAGATGAAGAAAAGCTTGAAGTTGTCAAGTATTTTGTCTTCCTTGGATCTACAATCAATGCTCATGGAAGCAACAGTCAAGAGATCAAAAGTAGCTTTGTATTGGGTAAATCTGCACAAAGCCTCTTTAAAGTGTTGAAAAGCAAAAATATTACTTTAAAACTAAAGTGAGCCTTACCCAGTCCATGATATTTCAGTGTCTTCCAATACATGTCTAAGTTGGACATTGAGGGGTCTACTAACTTGGATTTTGTGCATCAAAAACCTTAATTGTACCAATGTACATACACAGGTCTAGCAAGATTAGTGAGGCTAAACAGTACTGAGAGTAATGATTCTCTGAGGGTACAGGAAGAAAGAGGGGGAAAGGATGGAAGGGGAAACTGACAGCAACAATGACTGTATAGCCCCACTCAAGGAGAATGAACATCAGAATTTTAGGTGAGTGGATATGTTGGAAGGTATACGTTTTGGCAAAAAAATCCCCA
Organism: Echinops telfairi; assembly: GCF_000313985.2. Lineage (NCBI taxonomy): Eukaryota > Metazoa > Chordata > Mammalia > Afrosoricida > Tenrecidae > Echinops > Echinops telfairi. The sequence goes on along the minus strand of NW_022111370.1, from coordinate 2,863,327 downwards.
AACTATAATAATAATATATAAATAATATGCGAAGGGGTCAGGTA
>NW_022111370.1:2859753-2862207 GCF_000313985.2 Echinops telfairi | reverse complement strand
GAGGACATTGAATAAGGATGACTGAAGAAGTTGTGGTGCTATGGAAAAATATTGAAAGTACCATATAGTACTACCAAAAATACAATCAGAGCTTTTGGGGAAGTACGGCTAGAGTGTTCCTTAAAGACAAGGATGACAAGACTGTATCTTACATACCTTGGACATGTTGTCAGGAAAGACCAGTCCCTGGAGAAGGGCATCATGCTTGGTAGAGAGGCAACGACAAAGAGGATGGCTCTTGGTGAAATAGATTAACACCATGGCTGTGATAATAGGCTCACGCAAAGGAATAATTGTGAGGATGGCGCAGAATCAGGCAGTGTTTCGTTGTGTTGTACATTGTGCTATGAGTCGGAGGCATCTGCATGGCACCTACAACAATATATCATGTAATTATGAATACCGTGTGTGAGTTCAATGTGGTCTTTGAATGTCCCGAATAAATCCCCTCAATAGTGAGTATTGTCTGTGAGTTCTGTGTGGACACTGCAATGAATTCTCAAGCCCTGCATATGAGTAAAATGCCATAAGAGGAATGATTGGTGTCCGAATATGTTAAGAGAAATAAATGTTAAAAACGATGCAGGGTAGAGGCATGCCTGACCCATGTCCCATGGCAATATGGAAGCCAGTAAAGGTTAAATGTGATCCTCCCCTCCATACCGTACTTGCCATTAGACATGCAACATAGTTTCAAGGTAGACACATTTTTCAGCCTCTACATCTTGACAGTTCCATGTCTTTGGACTGGAAATATCCTTCTTAATCTATTAATCGAGGTTTGTTGCAAGTATCACCTCCTCTGCCCCTTCCTAAAGCACCCAGTGAGGACTAATCACATCCTCCCTCTATCTTCCAATAATCGTTCATTCTGACTTTTTAATGACTGTGTATGTAATTATTTTCATAACAAATGTGGGAAACTTAAAGACATCTTTCCTACTTCATCTGTGTGCGTCCAATGCCAAAACTAGCATAGGATGTTAAATTCTTCTAGCCATTTGAGTGAATGAATACCTTCAGTTCAGTTTATCCAATGTGTATTGAGATGCATTCAATATGTTTTTAATGGCTCTTTTGTGGTCCTGCCAGAAGCCATAGAAATCCAAGGTCTTCATTCCCAATGAGGCAAGACTTAACACAAGCCTGGCTCAGACCCTGATAAAGTATGGTTGTGGGCAGTGAACTCATATTTCTGATTTTCTTCCTTGTTTGTGAATGGTTTCTGTGCTGTACCTTTGAAAGCAATGCTAACAAGAGATCATGCCCAATAAACCCCAATCACCCATGAAGCATTCCCTCTCCTGTATTTTATGTCTAGTATACCCCCTCTACAAATATTTTGTCACAGATTTCATCATTTCACCACAGAAAGCAATCTGCTGGAGTCATCAAATATCAGAAAGCATTGGGTACAGAAGAATGCTTGGCATCAAATACCTTTTAAAACAGCTCCATTCTGATCATGGCTCCGTTTAGCTTGCCAACAAAATCTAATACTTTAACCTAAAAGCTATTATTCATTTAATTTATAATGCTATACAACTGCTATATGCCATACAGAAAATTCATCTTTTTCTAGCATAACATTCTAAACACTATCCATTTGATAATACCAATGTTTGTGTGCTATCGCTTTCAGACTAGTTTACATGAGTGAATGCAGACCATACCTTTGAAAAACAGAATAAGGTGAACTGCAGTGTTAGTATATGTAGATTTGGGGATGGACTAGCTTGAACTTGAAGACAAGAAAAATTATTGAATCTTGTCCGGTGATCTCTTTGGACTGTCTCACTCTATCTGTACTTTACCTACCCATCATTTATTAAACACATATTTGTGGAAATCCCACTCAGCTTTAGATATTGTGCTAAATGCTTGGAGATCAAAAGTATAAATAAGATGCAAATCCTTCCTGTGAAGAAGAGAAAAGAAATATCAAATGATAGTAAGGTCTCCTGCTCTTTATGATGCCCATAATCACCCACTGTGTTAGTCAAGGTAGACTAGAGAAACAAATCCATAGACACTCATGTGTATAAGAAAGAGCTTTATATACAAGAGCAATTGAATATAGAGAAAACATCTTAGCCAGTCTAGATCAAGTCCATAAGTCCAATATTTGACTATATGTCTGATACCAATCCATAAAGCCCTGTTTAGGTTCATGACACACATGCAAAGACACTGAATGTAGGAAGATCACAGGCCAGTGGGTGCAAAGTCTTGTGGATCCAGTGGTGGTAGAAGCATCTCAGCAGGGGCGGGGGTCTCCATGTAGCTCCTCCAGTTCCCATGGCACTGGGGCTATCAGTGTAGTGCTATGTGTCTTGTCAGTAGAGCATCTCTCAGGGTGTGAGCATTGAGAAACAGTCTCCAGTCTCAAGGAGGAAATACAAGAATTCCCAAAATCCTCAGGGGAAGGCCATGCCCACTCAGAGGCCTCATTGC
>NW_022111370.1:2851371-2859607 GCF_000313985.2 Echinops telfairi | reverse complement strand
AGTAGGGCATTAAGAGCCCAGATCATAAAGAATAAGAGGAACCTAAGAACTAACCTATGTTTTGTGGAGATTAATTTTAATATGTAAGTAAAATTTTGCTGAAGATCATCCAACAATAGTTGCAGCAACACATTGACAGGGAGCTTTCAGAAGTTCAGACCAGATTCAGAAGAATCTGTAGAACAAGGGATATCATTGCTGAGGTCAGGCAAATGTTGGCACAAAGCAGTGACTATTGGAACAACATTTACTTGTGTTTTATTGACTTTGCCAATGCATTTGATTGTGAGGATCATAAAAAAGTATGGATAGCCTTGAGAGGAATCCAAATTCCAGAGCACTTCATTGTGCTTATTTGGAACTTCCACATGGATCAAGAGGCAGTTTTGCAAACAGAACAAGGGAGTGCTGGATGGTTGAAAATCAGGAAAAGATGAGCGACAGGGAGAAACCCTCTCATTGTCTTTCTTCAATGTGAATGCTCAACAAACAGAGAAGCTGGATTATTTGAAGAAGTGGCATCAGGATTGGAGAAAAGCTGGCTGATTAACAGCCTGTGATCTGCAGATGAAACAACCTTGCTTACTGAGAGTGAGGGAAATTTGAAGCACTTGTTGATGGAGATCAAGGATTTCAGCCTTCCATATAGATTAAAAATCAATGTAAACAAGACCAAAATCTTCACAACGGACCAGTAGGTAACCTCATGATAAATGAATAAACAATTGTGAGGATGGCACAGGACCATTCAGTGTTTCCTTCTGCTGTGCACAGGGCTGCTACGGGTTGGAACCTAACAACAACAATATTCTAATTCTCATAAAAATAATTCATGGCTAGAAAATGGATGAAAGGAATCTACTTATATTGTATTTTTACTTTTACTCAAGATAATGGTAATCATTAACAATAATTGAGTTATTACTACTTGATAGCATAATTACATTCATAAATTCCAGCCTTCAAGTAAATAAACAGACAAGTGAAAGTTACCTACATTGTCTTTGGAGATTTAGTTCCCAGGTATCACACAGTGTGTAATCCAATGTTTTGTTCTAACAAGTGCTTGGAAACCATAACATTTTGAGTGTTGATGATTATTAATAACAAGCTATGCTAGGAGCAGAAAGAAAGGTGGCTGAATCTAAGGTAAAAAAATCTCACTTATCTATATTTCCTTATTCCCAATGGTTTCCCGCTCACTTACCATGATTCATAGCCTAAAAATGTATGAAATGCTGTTTTATTCCATGTTTCCATTTCTGACTGATACCTTGGTTTCTCTGAATGAAAAAAACACATCCTTATTAATCTACTTCTTGTTATTATTTTTGTTAGATGTCATCAAGTCACCCCCAAATCATGGTTTTCAGTAGTAATAGAAAAAGGAAACGCTGGTAGTCTATATTATCTGCAAAATCTTTTGTAGGTTTGACCCCTTTATTGCAGCCATTGTGTTAACCTAGCTCATGAAAGGTTACCCTTTTACTGATCCTCATGTTAATAAACACAATATAAATTCTGCACCATATATCTGTTAGTTTTTATGCTGTGGTTACTTGTCTGTTGCTGTAACACTGGAACTTATAGCACTAGTCATCATAGAACAGACAGCAGCAGACCAAGAACAGACAAAGAAGAAGGAATAGGTGGTGCATTTCAGAGGAACTAGCTACTAAAAACATGATGGACAGAAACAAAACATCACCTGATACTACAAGTCTCATGAATCGCAGTAGAACATTGTAGAGTTAGTGCCACAGATGAGCCCTTCAGGTCAGAATGTACTCAAAATATGATTGAGGATGAACTGCCTTCTCAAATTAGAGTTGACTACAATGAGGGCACTAGAGTAAAGCCTTTAGGAGTATAGACTTCCTGTCGGTAATTTGCTGATGGGTCATAACTCAAATGAGAAGAAGCAGCTGGAAATATCAAATAATAATTGAAATTTGAAGGTATAAAGTATGAATCTAGGAAAGTTGGAAGCCAATAAAACTGAGTTTCAATATATAAAGATCTATAGCCTAGATGTTAGTGAACTGAAATGAACTGGAATTGGCCATTATGAATCAGAAAATTATATAGTTTACTATGCTGGGAATGACAGTTTCAAGAGGAATGGTGTTGTATTCATCATAAAAAATGACATTTACTATCTTGAAAGACAATGCTGTCTGTTATATGATAATATCTACCCCCATATAAGAAAATCTAGCCAGTACAACTGATTTATTATTGTTATTACAGTATTCAAATTTATGTGGCAATCACTAAAGTTAGTGATGGTGAAATTGAAGTATTTTACTAGGATCTTCAGTCTTAAATTGACCAAATACGCAATCAAGATGTGTTGATACATTTTGGATATTGAAACACAAAACTTGAAACAAAGCAGAAGGTACAGTTGTTGGAAAATATGACTTTGGTGATAGAAACAAAGCTGGAGATCACTTAATAGAATTTTGCAAGACTAATGACTTCACAAATATCTTTTTTCAACAACACAAAAAAGAGACTATATACATAGCCTTCTCCAAATAGAATACACAGAAACCCAATTGACTACATCTGTAGGAAGAGATGACAGAGGAACTCAATACCAGCAGCTAAAACCAGTCTAGAAGCCAGCCTTAGAACAGATCATCAATTACACTTATTTATAAAAGTTTCAACAAGCTGATAATGAACTGGAAGCATTCATTTATGCCAAGAAATTGTAAACACAGTCATTTTGTCAACTGACTAGAAAAATATCTATATTTGAACCAATTCTTCTAAAGAAAATTGACCCAACAGAACTCACAACTTATAGAAAGATAACATTATTATCACGTGCAAGCACAATTTTGCTTAAGATCAGTCAACAGCTGTTGTAGCAGTACATTGACAGTGGGTTGTCAGAAATTCAGGCTGGATTCCGAAGAGGACGTGGTACAAGGGATATCATTGCTGATATCAGATGGAGCATGGATGAGGAAGTAGAAAGTACCAGAAAGATATTTATTCGTGTTTTATTGACTATGCAAAGGCATTTGACTATGTATAGCCTTGATAAAAGTGGGAATTCCAGAACACTTCACTGGGCTTCTGTGGAACCTGTACTAGTATCAAGAGGCAGTTGTATGAATAGAACAATTGTAGGAAGAGAACAAAGGACTACTACATGATTTTAAATGAAGAAAGGTGTGCATCAGGGACATAACCTCTCACCATATATAAGCGATCTGTCTTCTGAGTGAAGAATCTGAGAAGCTAGATTATATAGAGAAAAATATGGCATCAGAATTGGAGGAAGACTTATTAACATCTTCAATATTTGGATCACTTAATCCTATCTGCTGAAAGTGGGAAACACTTGAAGTACTTGCTGAAGTAGATTAAAATTTGCAGCCTTCAGTGTGGATTATAACACAATGTAAAGAAAATCAATATCCTCTCAAGAGGTACCATCATGATAAATGCAGAAAAAAAGGATGTTGTCAGAGATTCCATCTTGCCTGGATTCCCAAACAATGTCCATGTAAGAAGCAGTCAAGAGATAAAATGAAGCACTGCCATGGGTAAATCTGCTGTATAAGACCTCACTAAAGTGTTGAAAAGCAAGGATATTAATTTGAAGACTAAGATGTTCCTAGGCCAAGCCATATTATTTTTAGTTGCCTCATATGTATGTGAAAGCTGGACATTGAATATGGAAGACCTAAAATAAATGAATGGATATGAATGATGATGCTGTCAATGAATATTGGAAGTACCAGGGACTTCCAAAAACAAAGAAGTATGCCCTAGAATGAGTACAGCCAGAATGCTCCTTTGAAACAAGTATGAAAAGCTTTTATCTCATGTAGTTTGGTCATAATGTCAGCAGAGACCATTTCCTGGAAAAGAGCATCATCTTTAGTGAAGTAGAAGTGCAGCCAAAAGGATGAAGACAAAGTGGATTAATACAATGGCTATACCGATGGACTCAAACAGAGGAACAATTGTCAGGTTGGCCCAGGACCGGACAATGTTTCCTTTATTTTACATACAGTCACTATGAGCGGGAACTGACTCAAAGGCACCTGATAACAATCATGTGGGTTTTTAATTATTATTCCTAATAATGTGCTCAATAGAAGGAATAGAACATTTTTCCATCTTTGTCTCTAAGGTGCATTCTGATAGTATTTCCTGTAAGACTAATTTGTTCATTTTTTTAAATTACCAGTAATATATCATTTTATTGGAGCTCTTACAGCTCTTCTAACAATCCATACATCCATTGTATCAAATACGTATGTTGTCTTCATAATTTTCAAGATTTTTCTGCTTGAGCACTTGGTATGAGCTCCTCTTTTTCCTCTACCTCCCCCATCCTTACACCCTCCTGGTCCCCTTATAAAATATAAATTATTATTATTTTCATATTTTACACCATCCCCTGTCTCCTTTCACCCACATTTCTGTTGTTCATCCCCCTGAGGGAGGAGGGCTTTAATGCGTCTATCATTGTAGTTGGTTCCACGTTTCTCCCCCTTCTCCCTCCACTTCCCTCTACCCTCATGGTATTGCTACTCCCATTACTGTTCCTGAGGGGGTTATCTGCCCTGGATTCTGTGTGGTGAGAGCTCTTATCTGTACCAGTGTACATGCTCCAGTCTAGCAGGATTTGTAAGGTAGAACTGAGGTCATGAGAATTGGGGGAGAGGTGGAGCATTAAACTAGAAGAATGTTGTGTGTTTGGTGGTTGGTGCTATGCTGCACCCTGGCTGACTCATTCCTTCCTTGTGACCTTTCTTTGAGGGAATGTCCAATCATCTACAGATGGGCTTTGGGTTTCCTCTCAACCCCCATCATTTGTATTAATATATTTGTTTGTTATGGGATCTTCTGACGACTGATACCCGATCCAGTAGACACCTCATGACGGCACAGGCTGGTGTGCTTCTTCCATGTGGGATTGTTGCTTCCCTGCTAGATGACAGCTTGTTTAACTTTAAGGCTTTAAGACCCCAGATGCTATGTCTTTTGATAGGTGGACATCATCAGCTTTCTTTACCATATTTGCTTATGCACCCATTTGTCTTCAGCGATTCTGTCGGGAAGGCAAGCATCGCAAAATGCCAGGCTATTAGAACAAAGTGTTCTTGCATTGAGGGAGTACTTGAGTAGACACCCAATGCCTGTCTGCAACCTTAATACTTAATATTTAAACGTATGTACATAGACAGATATCCCTATTAATATTTATTATATTTACATATCTGCATGCCTATATTTGTTCTTCTATAAATATGTTTTGTCTCTTAGTCCTTTCCTATCTTTCTTTTTACTTCCCTCCTGTCCTACTATCATATTGAACCTTCATTTGACTCTCAGCACTTTCTCTAGGCTACATTGCACTTGATCAAATCCCACCAGGCATTCTAAGCCCTCCTTGCCATTGTTTTTAGATCTCTTATTCTTCCCCTGTCCCCTGGGTTTATTGGCTCCCCCCTCCCTTTCTCTCACTTCCTCCTCTCTCATACCCACTGGAGACATCGGCCCCATTATTTTCTCCTGGGGATTGGTTATCCTGCCTATCTTATGTAGACAGACATGAGAAAACCAAAGATGACGAAAAAAAGCCTATAAATAGTTCCAGGTCTGTCTGCTGACCCTTCTGAGTGTTTTCCGGTCAGATCTGGTGAAATGCCATGCCCTGCCCACCGATTCCTTACTTGGATTCCTTGGGAACTTCATTGCTCTCCTCCCCTTGTTGCTCATTTGTGCTCCCTATATGTTGCGCTCTGGTGTGGGGACATCAGACTGGACACAATACCGGCATGATCTCCAGTGCTGTCCCCTGGTAGCACTGTGGGTCAGTGTGGGGACATCATCACGCATAGTGGGGCCAGCCCCACAGTCAGTCCTCTCTGTGCATTGGCTACTCTGAGCAGGAATGTCATTGGTGCGGTGTTATCTCTCGCTCTCTCTTTCTTTATCTCTCTTTATCCTTCAGAGTTTTCTCCCGTGTGAACTGGGCAGACCCACCACTCTCCCCAGGCTGTATCTTGAGTGCCATCTTCTGTATTGTATTCTTCTGGGGAGGGGTCAGCATAGCTGTGACTGGGGCCCTGGAGGCTTGGTGCCCCAAGTTTAGGGCTGATCCCCTTCTCACTTTCCTGTGGAGACATGAACAATACCTCCCCTGTGTGTGGGTTAGTGCTCTGTTCCCCCATGATCCATGTCATCCTTTTTATCGTTTTTCCGTCCTTTTCCCTCCTTTTTAGTTGACTGCTATATGCATCCTGGTTTGAATCCGACCCCTGCCAGAGTACCTGGACCTTGCCCCAGGAATTTATGCATTTGGTGGCTTTTCCCCTATGCCCCTTATGCTATATCAGTGGATGCATGTTGTACGTGTCCATTTGTGATTGGCTTACTTCACTCATCATAATTTTCTCCAGTGCTTTCTATGCAACGATGTATTTCATGTGTTCATCACTGCTTTTTGTGGCTGCATAGTACTCCATTGAATGTATATACCAGCGTCTTTTAATTCATTCATCAGTTGATGGGAACTTAGGCTGTTTCCAATTATTTGCCATTGTGAACTATGCTGCATTGACATTGGAGCATAGAGGTGTGGCCATAGTCTGTTTCTTATTTCTTCTGGGTATATGCCCAGTAGGGAGATTGCTGGGTCGTATGGTAACTCAATTTCCATTTGTTGTAGGTATTGCCATACTGATTTCCATAATGGCTGTGCATACCTACAGAACCACCAGCAGTGGATGAGTTCCTTCTCACTACAGCCCCTCCAAAATGTGTTGCTTTCTGATTTTTTGAATTGGGCTGTCTTTGAGGGTGTTAGGTGGTATCGCATAGTTGTTTTAATTTGCTTTTCCCTTATGGCTAATTATTGGGAACATTTTCTCATATGTTTATTGGCCATCTGGATTTCTGCCCTTGTAAAATTTCTGTTCAGGTCTTTTCTCCATCTCCTCTATGGGTTGTTTTTTTCCTATTGTAGACTAGCAGAGAATTATGGACTTTAGTAAAAAGCCATTGTCTGATGTGTGATTGCTAAAGATGTTTTCCCAGTCTGTGGGCTCTCTTGTTACTTTCTTGGTGAAGTCTTTCAATGTACACAGGCGTTTTATCTTCACTATATTCCACTTGTCGATATGTGCTTCCTCTGTGTTTGTGTCCTTCCCTATTTCCAATACTCTATGTATTCCCTGAACCAAAGTTCTTATGTTTGTCCCAATGCCCTAATTGATGGCCCTAATCGTTAGGCTTTTTACCTCGAGGTCTGTGATCCACCTTGAGTTTATTCTTATGCATGGCATGAGGTAAGGGTCTTGCTTCATTTTTTCTGCACACAGATATCCATTTTTCCCAGCACCACTTGTTGAAAAGGACATCCACTTCCCATTTGATATTTTTGGGCCCCTTATCAAAGGTCAGTTTTCTGTATGCTGATTATTTAATTTCTGGGTTTTCAGTTCTTTTCCATTGGTCGGAATATTTGTCATTATGGCAGTATCTCACTGTTTTGACTACCGTGGCTGTGTAGTAGGTGCTAAAGTCAGGTAAAGCAAGCCCTCTGACTGTCCTTTTCTTCAGGAGTTCTCTCCTAATTCTGGGTTTCTTCACTTCCCATATGAAGTTATCAGTCAGTTTTTGAAATTCTTTGAAGTAGGATGTTGCTATTTGTATCAAGATGGCATTAAACTTGTGTAGTACTTTGGGCAGGACTGACATCTATACTAGATTAAGTCTTCTGAGCATGGAATAACCTTCCATTTATGGAGGTCACTTAGTTTCTTGTAATAGTGTTCAGTAGTTCTCCTTATAAAAATTTTTTGGTTTTTGTTAGGTACATCCATAAATATTTCAATTTGTTATTGGCTATTATGAAGGGTACTGCCTGTGGTAGTTACATAAACTCTTGTCAATTTGATACATAAGAGTGAACGGGTGGAATTTAGTCTGTCAATCAGGTCGAAGGTTAATGACCTCATTTGGAAGCACTAAGGAGATAAATAGCTCATTGGAGGTGGACAAACATTCCCTCCCTGTGAGAAATTTCTAGGAAACGAACAAGACACAGGAAGCTATGCTAGAGCCTTGGAGCAGAAGGAGCCACACGGAGACCCTGCCATCACCGAGATGTTTCTCCTGCCACTGGATCCACAAGACTTTCCACACACAGGCCTGTGATCTTCCTGTATTCGGTGTCATTGTGTTTTGTGAGTCTGAAGAG
>NW_022111370.1:2848100-2849802 GCF_000313985.2 Echinops telfairi | reverse complement strand
TATTTCCCCATCCTCATATATAAATATATTTACATATGTACATGCCTTTATTTATACCTCTATTAATGTCCTTTGCCTCCTAGCTCTTTGCTTTATTTCCTTTGACTTTTCCTCTTTTTGTACTATCATGCTCAGTCTTCATTTGGGTTTCAGTAATTCCTCTTGGTTACATTACCATTGATCACACCCTGCCAGCCATCCTACACCCACCTCACCACTGATTTGGATCACTTGTTTTTCCCTTGTCCCTGGGTTTGTTAACACCACTACCTTTCCCCTCTTCTCCCCCTCTCCCATGTCCCCCCAGAACTGTCTGTCCCGTTGTTTTCTCCTCCAGATTTTTCATCCAGCCTATCTTAGACAGACCTGCAGATATAATAACATGCACAAAAATAAGACAGAGCAAAATGAAGCAACAATATACAACAAAATGACAACAACAAACCAATGACAAAGAAACTAAACAAAACACAAGAAAGAAAATCTTGTAGTTAGTTCAAGGACTACTTGTTGGCATTTAGGAGTGTTTTCCAGTCCAGTCTTTTGGGGCACCAAGCCCTGGCCCCAATTCCACCTTTGGCATACCCTGGGGACCTCACCGCTCCATTCCAATGCTGTTCTGTTGAACCCCCTTAGTGTTTTGCCTCGGTGTGGTGGGGTCAGATCGGGGGCAATTCCTACACTGTGTCTCAGGTGCTGTGCCCTTGTAGGGCTATGGGTCAGTGAGGGGCGGTGTGTCTCATAGTGGGGCCTGCCATGTGGTCCTCTCTGTGGACTGGCTGCTCTGAGCTAGAACATTGTTCTCAAGGCCTGGTGGGCCAGGATGTGCTCCACTCTTTCATCCTCCCCCTTCATCTGCTCCCATGTGCTCTGATTAGATATGTCCCTCTCCCAAAGGTGAAGATTCAGTGCTGTCCTCTGAAATAAATTCTTCTGGGGGGAGGGCAGGTGTTCACGAAGCTGGGATTGAGGCCGGCCCCTCAGACCTCTCCACTGGTCCCTACTCCATGCTGGCATATTGCATTCACCTCTTGGAACACTGGGTTGAAGTCTGGTCCCTCTTTCCTGTGGAGATATAAGCAATACCCTCCCCATGGGTGGGTTAGTGCCCTGTACTCCCGCTATCTATTTCTTTATTATTAATTTTTCCTTCCTTTCCCCACTGTCTTATTAGTTGGCTACCACATGTCTCCCTGTATTTGGTCTAGTCCCTGCCATACTACCTGGTCCTCACCCCAGGAATGTTTGTATACAGTAGTTTTTCCTTATGCCCCTTTTGCATTTTTTTTTGAAAGCTTACCTCAGTGGGCTCATGTTGTACTTATCATTTTGTGCTTGGCTTACTTTGCTTAGGATGATTTCCTCCAGTTCTTCCCATGCGACAATGTGCTTCATTCGTTCATCACTGCTTCTTAGCGATGTGTAGTACTCCATGATATGCATGTATCTCAGTTTTCAATCCACTCGTCAGTTGATGAAAATTTGGGTTGTTTCCAACTCCTTGCAATTGTGAACTGTGCAGCAATGAACGTTGGAGCACAGATATCTGGCCTTGGTTTGTTTCTTGCCTCTTCTGGGTATATACCCAGTAGGGGGATTGCTGGGTCGTATGGTAACTCGATTTCCATCTGTTTAAGATTTCGTCAGATCGATTTCCATAGTGGCTGTACATCCTTACAGGTCCAGCAGCAGTGTGTGAGAG
>NW_022111370.1:2844945-2846984 GCF_000313985.2 Echinops telfairi | reverse complement strand
CAGGTATATCCCTAGATATTTCAATTTGTGTTTGGCTCTTGAGACCTATTTGGTCTCCCCTTCTGTGGTCTTATCCGATGTGTATAGCAGTCCGATGGACTTCTCTTTGTTGATCTTGTATCCTGCCACGCTGCCAAACTCCTCTATTGCTTACAGTACTGCCCTTGTGGAGCTTTTGGAATTTTCCATATATAAAATCATATAATCTGCAAATAATGATAGTTTCACCTCTTCCTTCCCCAAACAAATACTTTTGATGTCTTTTCTTTGCCTTATGCTGTTAGCTAAAACCTCCATCATGATATTAAATAAGAATGAGGATAAGGGGCGTACTTGTCTGATCACCTTTCTCAGTGGGATTGTGTTAGTCTTTTCTCCATTGACTACAACATTGGCTGTTGGTTTTTCATATACGTATACCTTGTATTGTCTTCAGGAATTTTCCTTCCATTCCTATCTTCTCAAGTGTCTTACATAGAAATTGGTGTTGGATGTTGGGGAACGCTTTTTCTGCATATTATCATGTGGTTCTTATAGTTTTTCATGTCAATGTGGCAAATTATACTAATGGTCTTTCCTATGTCGAACCATCCCTACGTCCCTCATATGAATCCCACTTGGTCATGGTGAATTATTTGCTTTATATTCTTTTGTATTCTATTGGCCAATATTTTGTTAAAGATTTTTGCATCGATGTTCATTAGGGATATTTTTCTGTAGTTCTGAATCTTGTGGGATGCATGCCCGGTTTTGGTATCACAGTTATACTAGCTTCATAGAAGGAATTTTGGAGTTTGCTGTCTTTTTCTCTGTTCTGGAAGAGTTTGTGTAGGATTGGTGTTAGTTCTTTCCTAAATGCTTGGTAGAATTATCCAGCGAAGCCATCTGGTCCAGGGCATATTTTTGTTGGTAATCCCTTGATAACCTTGTCTATTTCTTCTATTGCTATGGGTCTGTTGAGATTATTGATATCCTTTGGGGACAGTGTGGGGAGGGGTTGTTTTTCAAAGAATTTGTCCATGTCTTCCAAGTTGTTGAATTCATTGGAGTACAATCCTTCATAGTACTATGTAATTATCTTTTTTATTTCATTAGGGTCTGTCGTAATGCCCCCTCTTTCATTCCTCATTCTTGCTATTGAAATTTGTTCCCTCCTTTCTTTGGTTATGTTTGCCAGTGGTCTGTCGATTCTGTTTCTCCTTTCAAAGAACCAACTTTTAGCACCATTAATTTTTCCATAGTTTTTTATTTTCTCTCTCCTGAATCTCAGCCATGATTTTTATTATTTCTTTTCTTTTGCTCTTAGTAGGATTGTACTGTTCTCTTCCCTAGTTGTTGTACATTTTGTGCCAGCATGTCAATAATGAGTCTCTCCTCCTTTCTCAAGTATGCATGTATTGGTATGAAACTTCCTCTGATAACTGCCTTTTCTGTGTCCCATAAGTTTTGGTTCATGTGTTCTCTTTCTTGTTGAATTCTAGAAAGTTCCTAATTTCATCTCTGATCTGTGTCTGTACGCACTCATTTTACAATAGTTATTCATCCTCCAATTCTTTCCTCATGTTTTCTTCATCTTCCTTTTGTTAATTGCCAGCCTTATGGCACAGTGGTCAGAGAGAGAGGTTTGTATGATATCAATTTGCTTAAATTTATGTAGATTTGCCTTATGCCCTAGCATGTGGTCTATCTTCGAATATGTGACATGTGAGCTTGAAAAGAATGTGAATTATTTTATATTTGGATGAAAAGCTCTTAAATTTCTATCAGGTCAAATTGTCTAATTGTAGTGTTTAAATCTCTAACCTCCTTGTTGAGTTTCTTTCCCTGTGATCTATGAAGTCACCCACTATAATTGTTGAGGTTGTGATTTCTTTTTTCATCTTTTGCAGTATTTGGTTCACGTATTCAGTGGGTCTCTCATTGGGGAATATGTGTTTACAATGCTTAGAGGTTCTTTGTCTACCATTCCCTTGAGCATTACAGTGAACCCTCGTTTATCACGGTTAATCGGTTCTAGACCCTACCGTGATAAATGAAAT
>NW_022111370.1:2840539-2843655 GCF_000313985.2 Echinops telfairi | reverse complement strand
TCATAAGGCTTAGATAAAATTTCTTAAAAATCGCAAACAATTACAGTACACTGTACAAAAGCAAAAATGCATCTGATACGTAGCTCCGATACGTAGCGATGCAGACAGAAGTGTGTACAGTATGAGCCAATCAGTGGCAGTAATGACAGAGCATGTGCTGTTACGCAAAACCCGTGATAGAGTGAAGCCGTGGAAGTCGAAGCGCGAAGTGGCGAGGGTTCAATTTTATGCGAGATTAAGATTGCAACCCTTACTTTTTTTGAATAGCCGTTTATTGGGTATATTTTTCTCCAGCCTTTGAGTCTCAACCTATTTCTGTTTTCAAGTTGTTCATGTGTCTCTAGTAGGCAGTAGATAGATGTGATGTGATTTCTAAGCCAGTCCACTAGTCTCTGTCTTTCAACAGGCGAGTTCAGTCTATTGATATTCAGAAATATAAAATCCATCAGTGAGAAGGACCAGACTTCAACCTGCTATGCCAAGACACGAATGCAACATACAGGCATGAACCAGGTAACCAATAGAGAGGCCAATGGGATGGCCCCCAATTCCAGCTATATGGGCACCCCCCCACCTCTCACCCAGAGGAATGCATTTCAGAGGACATCACTGAAGCTGCAGCTCAGGAAGTGGGGCACGTTTGATCAGGAGCAAACTAAGAGGGAAGGAGAGGGTGGAACACACCCTGACCAGTACTGAGGACAATGTTCCAGCTCAAAGCAGCCAAAGCACAGAGAGTAACACAAGGCAGCCCCCCCCATGAAATAGGACGACGTGTCCCTCACTGACACATGGAGCTAAGAGGGACAGCACTGGGGATATGGTGTAGGAGATATGCCAGATCCAACCCCACCATTCCAGGGTGAACACTAAGAGTGTACATTGGAGCATTAAGGGGAGCAAAATGATGAAGTCCCCGAGGAATGCCAAAGGTAGACTTGGCCCGAGTGTCGCTCCTGAGCAGACTTGACTGGAAAATACTCATGAAGGTCAACAGACAGACCAGGAACTGCTTGAGGGCTTTTCAGTTTTTGATGTTGGTTTTTCTTTTTCTTTATATTTTTTGTTTTGCTTTGTTATTGATTTATTTTTTGCCTTCCTTTTTGTTATGTTTTGCTCTGCTTTCTATTTGTGTGTATTATTGTCTATGTATACCTATCTGGACAAGATAGGCGGGATGAACAATCTGGAGGGGAGAACAATGGGACTCATGGTTCTGGGGGGAAATGGGAGAAGGAGAGATGGGGAAAAGGATGAGGGTGCCAATAAACCCAGGGACAAGGGAAGAATAAGTGATCTAAAATTGGTAGTGAGGAGGGCATAGGATGCTTGGGGCGGGGAGGGGAGTTCAATCAAGGACAATGTAGCAGAGAGGAATTACCAAAACCGGAATGAAGGCCAAACATGATAGTGGGCTGGGAGGAAAGTAAAAGGAAATAGAGGAAATAACTAGGAGGTGTAGGATTGTTATAGAGGTCTAAATACAGGCATGTATTTATGTAAATACATTTATATACAATAACAGGAGAATAGAGATATGCAAATATATTTATTCATACAATATTAGGGTATCAGGTGGACATTGTGCCTCCACACAAATACTCCCTCAACGCAAGAAAAATTTGTTCTATTAACACAGCATTCTGTGATGTTCACCTTCCTTGACTTGATTGCTGAAGACAAAACAGGTGCATAAGGAAATGTGGTGAAGAAAGCTGATGGTTCCTGGCTATCAAAAGATATAGCATCTGGGGACTTAAAGGCTTGAAGATAAATAAGTGGCCATATAGCTGAAAAGCAGCAAAGCCCACGTGGAAGATCTATACCATCCTGTGTGATCATGAGGTGTTGATGGGATCAGGTATCAGGCATCAAAGACACAAAACAAACAAAAAAAGCATATCAATGGGAATAAGGGGGAAGGCAGAGGGGAGATGCAAAGCCCTTTGTCTCCACTCTGGGCTTTAATTGGACACCCTCTGTCAGAAAGGCCACAAGGAAGAGAAGTGTCAGTCAGGGTGCAGTATGGCACTGATGAAACACACAACCTTTTTCTGGTTCTTTAATGCTTCCTTTACCCCCCTCCACCCTACTTCCATGACCCTAATTCTACCTTACAAATCTGGCTAGACAAGAGCATGTATACTAGTACAGATAAGCGTTCATAACACAGGGAATCCAGAACAGATAAACACTTCAGGAACAATAAGAGGAGCTGTGATACTAGGAGGGTAAGGGTTGGTGGGGGGAAGCAATCACAATGATTGACATATGACCTTCATGCCAGCGGGATGAACACCAGAAAAGTGGGTGAAATGAGACAGCAGTCGGTGTAAGACATGAAAAAAGAAGGAGTAATTTATAAAATATCAAGGAGGCATGGGGGAGGGAGGGGGAGGGAGGGAGAAAAATGAGGAGCTGATGCCAGGGGCTCAAGTAGAAAGAAAATGCTTTGAAAAAGATGATAACAACAAATGTATAGATGTATTTGACAAAATGGATATATATGTATGGATTGTAATAAGAGTTGTAAGAGCCCCCAATAAAATGGTTTAAAAAAATCCATCTGTGGACTCTGTGATGTCATCTCACACCTTTTGTGTCGGGTGTTCTCTTACCTCCTTTTTACCAGTGGATTGTACAAATGAGTGTGTAGTTCATTCTTGCTTTCTTTCCATCATTGAGCCATTGTTTTCTTTGGGACTGTTTTCAATGTGTTGGCCTCTGGATGGATTTGCTCTATATGGTGGTCTCCTATTTGTGGTGGATGAGTATAATTCTTCTGACCACACTTGGTCAGCATGGAATTTTTGTAGAGCTGGGTTGCTTGTAACATATTCTTTGAGTTTTTCCTTGTCTGGGAAAACTCCTACTTCTTAATCTTGATAATTTGGTTGGATAGAGGATTCTTGAGTTTGCATTGTTTTCAATGCAACTCTCAGAAGATGTTACATTACTTTCTCCTCTTCTTCATGGTGTCTGCTCATAAGTCTGACCATATTCTTATTTGGGTATCTTTAAAGGTAACTTCCTTTATTTCTCTAGCTGCTCTCATGATTTTCTCCTCTTCCTGAAAGTTGGATAGTTTAACTATTATATGCCTTGGTGAATTCTTC
>NW_022111370.1:2819356-2838827 GCF_000313985.2 Echinops telfairi | reverse complement strand
TGTCCCTATTCATAGTGTGTGACATTGTTCTCAGTTTTTTTTTCAGCTTCTTTATATTTTTGACTGTTTTTTCCGTTTGTTGAAGTCTGCCTGGTTATCCTCAAGGTCACTGGTATGATTCTCAGCTTCTTCTAGTTTGTTGGCGAAGCCTGTTTACTTGTTATTTGCTTTTGATATCTTGACCCTTAGCTCTTGTATTTCCCCTAGGTGCTCGACCTTTAACTCTTATATTTCTATTTGGTGCATAACCTTTATTAATTTGTTCATTCTTATAACTAAAGTACCATAATCAACTATTATCAAGTAGATTCTTATCCACAATGTCACTATCATGAACTCAACTTAGTGCCTTCCAGTTGCTGGAAGCCATAACAACAGTAAAGGACAGAATAGAAATGTCCCTGTGGTTTTCCAAGATTGTAAATATTTATGAGAACAAACAGCCTCATCTTTATCCCTCAAAGTGACTACAGGTAGCAGACTAATCTCTACCCCACCGCCCCATCAGTCCTCCTTATTCTTCTGACAAAAATGTCATATATTCGATTTTGCCTGCCAACACCGCAATGAAATGTGACCATTCTTATTGTTTTCTTTTTTAATTCCCCATATGTACATCAAAATGAAACTTTGCATTTTTAAAGACGTATATTGATGGAGACTTTCCTAGTCAAATATGTCCTTTGATTTCTTGATTGTTTCTAAGGACATTGATTATTAGTGCAAGTAAAATGAAATTCCTCCAACTTCATTTTTTCCCCTCCACTTAACATGACATTGTGTATGCTCCTACTGTGGGGACCCAAATCTTCTTTATTTTCAGGCCTAATCCTAATTGTAAGTTGGGATCTTTAAACTTTATTCATAGGTGCTTCAGGGTTGTCTCCATTTGGGTGCAGTGATATATATGAAAGTACAAACACAAAATGGTCAAGGCCCACTCTCCAAACAAGACCTAAACAGAAAGACATATGGGACTCATGGATGTGCCAATAGTGAAATACACTTTATGGAATACCAGGGAAACAGTAACAAATAGTAGTTAAAATGGAGCTGTGGAATAGGATTACCTAGATTTACATTTTTACCGTGCTATTTATTAAATATGTAGGCTTGGGAAAATTATTTATTTAGTTCTATTTTCTTATCAGTAAAATAATTGCAAAAACAGTGCTCAGTATAGAGGATTTGAACAGATTAAATAAAACAATCTATTAAAAAATGCATTTATTAAATGGTATGTAATAATTGATAAATTATATTAACTCCTACTATTATTATAAAGTTGACAAAAGAAAAAGTGGCCCGTTTAGGCTTTTGTTTGCTTGTTCGCATGCATGTGCACATACACACATGCACGCTTGTGGGTCTTCATTTATGAGAGCTCTTTGTTCTGGCATCCCCCAATTACAACTACAAGAGTAATATTAAGGTTGGAATGAGACGTGAAGGTAATAGAAAGTGGAATAAGGAAAAACAAAATAAGGAAAAACAAAAGCCTTTCTGGTTTATACCAAGTTTCCATTCGTTTTTTGTTTTTTCTCTTTTTACAAGAAAGTATATGTTTAGTTTATAGCAAATGGTATTTTTGTTTTCTATGTGACAATTAATTCCACTTGTCCTAGGTTCCTAGAGAACCTAGACAAAAATACCACATAAGGAATGATTTAGATAAGAAAAAAATATTTTCTTACAGTTCACAAAGCTAGGATTTCAAATGAAGGTATTCCAAGAACAAGGTTGGATTCATGGTTTTAAGGCTTTCCACAGATCTTTTGGGGTATAAAATTTCATCTATAGCATTGTGCAGTGTACACTGATCTCATATTTTCCTGGAAGATTCAGATTATGCCATTGTCTGAGGAACTTACATCTGTTGTTTCTCCTGACTGCAAAGTTCTCCCCAAAGAATATTTTGATTGACTTTCACACTTCTTTTAGAAATTGATCAAAGCTACCACCTCAGAGAAGCGATCCTAACAGACCTTTTATAAAAACTAGCTAATACTTGAATAATAAGCTTTGAACAATATCAGCTTTGCCTTGCTCATTTATTTGTTTGTATAGTAATATATATCATTTGATATGTATTATAAATCCACATTTGTGTCCACAACTCTATTCCTGTGTCAATTATTGGTAGGTGCTAATTGTTTGATATTGTCTTCTGTCTCTTTAGGCATAGCATATCTATGTAATCATCACAGGAGTACTTTATAGACTTGGTTTGAGGCATAATTCTTGGAACTCTGACAACTGGAGAGTATTAGGTCACTTTGAGGATGGAAACCATATCTTGCATGGGAAAATATAACATGAAGGTGTTATATAAGCAAACTCTGATCTAGCTAAATCCCAGTTACTTTTTAGATATAGAAAATACTTGTGACTTACTAAAATCTGTGGTACTAGTAGTAACACAGTACTTACTAAGAAACTTTGAACTGTCTATGCCAATGCTCCATAAGGAAAATAATCGATTAAATAATTGATCAAATATGAAAGTGCCAACATTTGAAAGATGTTTATTTTTATTGCTATTAAAATATTTGTGCTAGCTCACAGTTACTTCTATAATAAATATTTTTAAACACTTTTACCTCCATAGGCTCTTTTGAGTGAGAGCAAGAGAGAGATAGCTACTGTGCTATGGCTGGGAATTCAGCATCACGTAGAGGAACTAGCCATGTGTGTACAATCATATCTATATCTTTAGTTACGTAAAGGCTCAAGAAAACAAACTCACTGTCATCTGGAGAATCCCAACTCACAGTGACCCTGTGGGACAGGGTAGTACTGACCCTGTGAAGTGGTTATGGCAATAATAGTTAAAAACAAAACAAAACAAAAACTCTCACCTAGAGTCCAGGTTCAAAGAATGAAGACCTTTTTGTTCTGGTACTTCTAGTAGCTGGTTTGACCTTTCTAGCTAGTTTGACTATTGCAAGAAATGAATCTCTAAATCTTTATTCTTATATTCCATACTGACCATCAAATGAGTCTATATCCATGTAAGATAAAGATCTATTTAAGAATATTTCCATTGTATTTACAGTTACATTACATTTAAAATCCTCTGGAAAGTTTAGAATTTCTATTTAAAAATTCTAGAAAAATGAAGTAGTTAAATTGATTACATAAAGTTATTGGGATGATTATGGAACCACAAATCAGAGAATATCAAATAGTGTCACTAATAAACAGATCATAATTTCTCTTCCTGGATTTTTGTTATGGGCTAAATTATATTTTCCAAAAAGAAATGCGGAAGTTCTGACTCCTAAGATCTGTGAATGTGTTCTTATTGAGAAACAGATCTTTCCAGATTAGTTAGCAGTAGATCCTACTGTTGTAGGGTGAGTTCTGATCTAATTTTATCAAAGGGGGAGAGTCAGTAAGAATGCTATAGACATGGGATGAGTGGAGAGTGAAGAGCTGCATGAAGATGGAAGCAGAGATTGCAGCTTTGCTGTCAAAACCCAGAAGTGACGGTGTCTACCAGGATTGGAAAAGACAAGGAAGGATATTGTTAGAGACTTTGGAGGGAACATGGCCTACAGACACTCTCAATTCTTATTTCTAACTTCCACAAAAATGAAACAATATGTGTATGGTGTTTAAAACCACTCAGTTTGTGATATTTTGCTAAAGGAAACCTGGGAAATAAATACACTTGTCAAATACACTATATCTTAAAATTTAAATAAAACACGTTGTACATCTCTCTTTATGAAGATAAGTTAAAAAACATTGCTATAAAAACTAATAACTCTTTATTAAGCACATGTATCAAATATTCCTCATCTAGGTCAACACACATCCAGCGTTCTCATTTCTTTAGCCCTGTTTCTGAGCTTTTTGATTCATACCACATCAAAACAGCACTTAGAGCATTCTTGAGGGATTTAAATTGTGCTCTTTTTAAATGCCCTCTGAGTGATGGCAACAACAAAAAAAGTCTGAGGGAGCAAGGTGCGGAGGGTAAAAGGCATGTGGTAAGGTTTCCTAAGGCACTTGTCTAAGAACATCCCTTGTTACCCTCTGAGAATATACAGGAGCATTAGTGTGTTGGGGGGAAAATCCTGAGTTCAATTTTTCTCACCTTTTTCTCTCCAATAAGAATTTCAATCATTTCTTAATAAACTCCCATGATCAGTTTTCATTTTTTGAGAAAATCTATCAATATTTCCTTTTGGATGCCCAAATAATAGTAACGAAAATCTTCAGTTTACTGTTTGACCCTGAAATGACCTCAACACAGAGGTCGCCACAGAAGTCACTGTTTTCATTGGCTAGTAGGATTGTGCTGTTGTTGAAGGCAACCTAATAAGACTAAGACAAACATAGTTTTGAGAGAACTTGTCTACAGCCATTCACTGACAGAAGAGACATGTTTAAACATGTTTTACTTGAATAAAGTCATGCTTATAGGGACTAGAACCCTAAAACCAATACTTTATTTTTTAGTTTACCTTGGTAAATGCCCTTAAATTGTATTTAACCTGTGTTAAAGGTATATGTAATAGTCTGGGTACTTTAGAGAAACAAATCCACAGAAACTCATGTATGAGAGAGTTTTATATAAAGGTTAAGTGTGCATCAAGAAAACATCCCAACCCAGTGCTGCCCAAGCCCACAAGTCCAACATTAACCCATTAACCCATATGTCCAACACCAATCCACAAAGTCCTCCTCCATCTCACAAAACAGAGGCAATGATGCCAACTGCAGGAGGAAAGCCAAGTCAGTGAACGTGTAAGCATCTCAGTGCTGGCAGGGGTCTCCACACAGCTGCTCCAACATCCAGGGCTGCATCGGGGTAGGTCCTTGTGGCTTCTCCTTGGGGGTGTCTTGCAGGTAGTCAGCCTTGCAAGCTGAAGCAGGGAACTGCTAAGGCAACTGTACCATGGTGCGACCACCACAAAGCAAGAGACCCGAGAACTAGAAAGGCGAGGCTCACTGAGCCATTTATCCCTCTGCCCTTCAATTAATCCCACATGTTTATTGACCAGGTTGGCACAATAAACTAACTAACTCAGTATAGCTGTTACCTTCAAGGTACAGTTAATTTATTTTTTATTTTACCTTATTGAGTATTAAATTTTACTTGGGGAAAATCATTGATGATATCATTAAGTTATTTAGAAAATAAAGTGCTACAAGCGGGCTTGTTTGTTTGTTTGTTTTTCATGTAGTTAGACAATAATGAGTCACTGAATGTAACAGCCTGACCAATGTTATATAACTAGGAGTTTCAGAGTCTAAATTCAAATTCTGTTTGTTTCTAGAGTTAAGCCTTTAGCCACTATTTAGTTTCACTATCTAAGATAACAAGGTATCAATAATTTATATAGAAGGATTTCTGTCTTTGGGATATGCCTGGATTTCTATAGACAATGTAAGTAATTACTCCAGTGACCTGTAGTGCATGTATATTTTATATAGTGCATATAATCTAAATACAAATGTCTTTCACTCTCTGATCAGTTTATACCAGACACTGACATAATAATTGAAAGTATGTAAAAAGCTTGATTGATTTCCCCAAATATTTCACAATTTATTCATTTTCAGTTTGAATATGGTAAAGTATTTACTTTTGCATATACTTTTATAACTATTGGCAAATGAGTTGAGTCCTCTAACTACCACAATTACAGTAAGATTCAAATTAGTCACGTCACTTCTTGAAATCTCTTCACACTCTATTTACAGTTAATCCCTCCACAGCCTATTTTTTGTCTTTTAAGGTTTGATCATTCAAATATAGAATCAAATAACGCACAGCCTTTTGTATCTGGCTTCTTTGTTTTAAAATATTTTATATCAATTACTGGAATTACATGGAGAATATTTCCCTATATGTTTCATTTGTGTTTGGAACTAAGGGTTCTGTAGAAACTGTTGTATGTTGGGGTTTATTTTGAGTCCTTATACTAAATCCTGAAGTAAATCTTAGTTCAAATGCTACAGTTTCAAAGCTGTGGTAAATGTTTGGATAGGAATGTCACTCCCAAGAATGCAAGCCCCGCTCGCTGTCACTTTCTGTGAGTGTATCAATTGTTATTCAAGCTGATCTGGGGTTGAGATTCAGAGCAATCAGTATTGATATTTGCCTAGGAATTTATCTTCCTCTTTATTCAGTCCTTGGAGAAACACTATTTTTAAAAGAGGTATGTGTAAAATCTTGAAACAATTAGTTGTCACACATGCTACTTCTCTCACATGCCTTAATTTTTCAATGTTTTTTTATCCATCGATTCACTTATGAAACATGGTAAACCTTGGGGATGTGAAGAAAAATGACCAAGGGTCATAGTCCCATGTTCTATTTACACCATATTCAGTATGAATGGCCAAAGTCCAACTAAGCTGGTTGTTCCTTCCCTTGCTCTCAAAGTTGGCATAATCACGTCTTATTCTAAATATCATGACCATTCCCTCACTTTCTTTTTTTTTTTTTTTAACATTTTATTAGGGGCTCATACAACTGTTATCCCAATCCATACACACATCAATTGTGTAAAGCACATTTGTACATCGTTTCTCAAAACATTTTCTCCACTTAAACCCCCGACATTAGGTCCTCATTTTTCCCCTCCCTCCCCACTCCCCCCTCCCTCATGAGCCCTTGATAGTTTATAAATGGGTATTTTGTCATATCTTGCCCTGTCCTACGTCTCCCTTCACCCACTTTTCGGTTGTCTGTCCCCCAGGGAGGAGGTCACACACATTTCCATGTAATCGGTTCCCTCTTTCCTACCCATTCTCCCTTTACCCTCCCTGTTTTGCCACTCACACCACTGGTCCTATAGGGCTCATCCGTCCCTCACTTTCAATATGTGGCTCTATCCATCTTATAATCCAACCCTAAGCATTCATATCTAGTCCAATATAAACATTCTATTCAGATCCTGAACACAACTACTTAAGCACATTATCATCTTTTGTTTTGATCTGCATCCCCTTATCAATATCACTCATTCATTGGGGCAATATTTTGAAGGGCTGTATTTGTGAAACCATGTTGCATTCTTACGTTTTAATCATTTATTTCCTGGGCTACATATAAATTTCTTACCATTTATCAAAAAGATATATTTATTCATTTATCAATCCATAAAGTTTTATTCATTGTCCAAAAAGTTGCATTGTTCTTTGAAATGAGGTATAATCCCTGGTATTAAAAATATACTCATGCAATTCTTAGAATTTAGTGCTAAAAAACTATAGAGAGTCAAAAAATTATAGAGAGAGCCTTGAGAATAATGGGAATTCTGTAGTACTTACTTGTGATCATGTGGAACCTGCACATAACTCAAGATGCACTTGTGCAAACAGAACACGGAAATACAGCATGGTTTAACATCAAGGAAGTTGTGTATCTGAGTTGAATACTTTAACCATACATGTTCAATCTGCATGCTGAGCAAATCATCAGAGAATCTGGATTATATTAAGATGAATTCTTTATGAGAATTGGAGGAAGCCTTATTAACAACCTGTGGTGGGGAGATAACACAGCGTCGCTTGCTGAAAGTGAGGAGGACTTACAGCACTTGCTGATAATGGTCAAGGATCCAAACTTTCAGCATGGATTATAACTCAATGTCAAGACGACCTCAAGGAGCCCAGGAAGGAAAAGAATGTTTTCAAACTAATCGTGGTAGCAATTACAAAATACTGCTTGCTGTGACTGAACTATGGAATGATATGATATATGTATTAACTCCAAATTAATAATAAATTAAAATTGTAAACATTTTAAAATAATAATCATAAAAAAGAAAACAAATATGACCAATGATTACCATGAATGAAGGAGGAGGAGTTTTGCTTAGGGGGCATTGAGTTTATGTTAATAGTGGTGAAGTAATTTTGAAAAGTATAGTAATAGCTGCACAAGATTAAGAGTTTAATCAACGGTACTGACTCATACAGGTAGAAGTTGCTGAATTTGAGACTGTTTTGTTTTGTGTATTTTGCCACAATTAAAAAATAGTAATTATACTAATAACAACGAGTATAAGGAAGAAGAAAATGTTCTAAAATTGGTTGTGCTTATGATTGTGCAACTCTTCTTGATACGATTGAACTATTGAATTGTATGATATATGGATAAAGTGACACTACTCCTGCTTTTAACAAAGAGAAGAAGAGCCAAGAGAACTGTCTTAGAAGAAGTCCCACCAGAATGCTCCTTGCAGTCAAGGGTGGCAAGGCTGTGTTTCAATTCTCTTGGACAATATATTAGGAGTGACCAGTGCCTGGAGAAGGACATCATGCTTGGTCAAGTGGAGCGACAATGGAGAAGAAGATGCCCTCAATGAGATGAGCTGACACAGTTGCAATAACAATGGACTGAAACAACAATTGTGAGGCTGGCAAAGGGACAAATTGTGCTTCATTTTGTTGTGAATCGGGTTTCTATGAGTAATAACTTGATGGTAGCTAAGAGCAACAATTATAAATGCAACATACAAGTAACATTTTGCTGAAGATAGTTTAAAACATGTATATTTCAAGCAATACATCAACAAAGAACAGCCAGAAAATCTAGTCAGATTCAAAAGACGATTTGGAATGAGGGATATCATTGCTAATAGCACATTGATCTTGGCTGGAAATAGAGACTACCAGAAAGACATTTGCTTTTGGTTCATTGACTATGCAAAGGCATTTGATGGTGTGGATTATAACAAATTATGGCAACCATGGCAAAGAATGGGAATTCCAGAACAGATAATGATGCTCACGTTGATCCTGTACATAGACCAGAAGGCAAATTTGTTTCAAAATAACAAGAGGATTCTACCTGGTTAAAATCAGGAAAGTTATGTGTCAGGGTTGTACCCTTACAACACTATGCACAAAGTTGGACGACTGAGAAGTTGGACGACATGAACCTGAACAAGGCATTGGGTTTGGAGGAAAACTAATTAGCAACCTTTCATGTATAGATGACACATCCTTTAAGAATACTTGAAGCACTTACTGATGGAGATCAAAGACTGAAGCTTTCAATATAGATTCTACCTCCATTTGAAGAGAACAAATATCCTCACAATTGGACCCCTAATCTACATCAAAATGAATAACAAAAAGGCTGCCTAACCAGAATAACATGGCCTTGGTCATCCCTGTGCTGGCAGTAGTCTTCATCTTTTGAGTTTATGTACCCTCGAGAATTTGACAAATGCTGTGTACACTCTCCCTAGAAAGATGTTGGATGCACATATGCATATAAAACATTTCTACATAAATCTTTTTGGCTTCATGGGCATGATTCTAAAGGTTGAGTTTCTGTTTTGTTTCCCTCTGATCACTGCTCATGCCAGAGATCAAAATTGAACCCCAAGTCCTCCCTGATTGTCAAGGAAAGGAAGTAATAGGGTGGAAATGACAGTAGGTAAGTGGGAATGTGCAGCAAATAATCACTGTAAGAGCTGTGTTAAGGGTAGAAGGTTGGTTTATTATCTTTACCATGTGGGTCACTAATAAGTATTAATTAAAACTACAATTGTTAAGCACATACTAAGCATCAGACACTACCAACTGTATTCTACACACATAAACCATTTTATTAAACATTGCTAACTGCTCATATTCAGTAGAGAAGGGCATCATGCTAAGAGGGTCATTGAAAATAAGGAAAACCACAAGAGGATGGATTAGCACAATAGTCACACAATGGACTGAAACACACACAAAAATGGTCATGAGGACAGTACAAGGGCAGGCAAGATTTTGTTTTGTTGAAAGACCAGCATGAGTCAGAGTCTACTCACTGGAAACTATCAACAATTATCTCCTCCTTTACAAATAAGAAAATGTAAGTTTAGATGTTAACAGAATACCCAAGGTGCAATCATCTTTAGAGCAAAGGTGCTATGTGAATGCTTGTTTCTTGAATGAAATAAAAGGAGAATTCAAAAAGTCCAGGAATAGATATCACTACATTTCTCCAAGAACTTTTTGAAACCCCCTCATAGATCATAATGAAAAGACAGATAAAACCAAAAGCCAAACCAATTGCTGGGAAGTTGTTTCAGACTCATAGGGACACTAGGGGACATACTAGGTCTGCCAGTAGTTTTTCCATATTGTTATCTTCACGGAAGCAAATTGTCCGTGCCCCGCCCCCCCCACTCACCCCAGTTAGTAGATGTGGGTTTTAATGTTAAATTGTCAACCTCTTGGTTAGCAGCTCTACAATAAACCTCTGTCTGTGGACCCAGAGTCTCCCTTAGTCATGAGGAAATGACTGCTTGTCACACATTGCCTTCAAATCAATGCTGACTCCGGCCCCCTCTGTGGGTTTCTGAGACTGTAACTGTTTATGGGAGTAGAAAGCCCAGGCTTCGGCAGAGCTGCTGGTGGGTTGGAACTGCACCGCATGCAGATCGCAGCCCAACGGGTAAATACTAAACCATCATGGCTCCTTGACAGAATGCTTATAACCTGAGGGAACTGTATTATGAGAAACCTAAACAATGAGAATTTATATTAGTTAATTTTCAAATGTATAAATGGTGTCTAAGAACAAATATCCACCAATTATTTGAAAAAAATGGAGTAAAGTTTGGTGAATATATGATTAATATAGACATTGATTTAAGAGTCAAGTACATGACCTTGAGAGATAAATTTCTATGAATAGAGAAAGTGAGAGAAAAATAAAATAGAGAAAAAGGGACTAAGCTAATGATTCTGGATTTTGTTTCCCTATTAATGAGGAGTGCTACAGAGGACGTGATTAAAATAGGAAAGTTCAGCTCACAGGCACAAATGTGGAAGAATCACAACATAATACAGTGATAGGGAAGCTATAGCAGTTTCGAGACATCAGCAGGGCAAACAGTGTTAGCATGATGTAAGGTAGAAAATGATGTTTAAGATAGCTTTCATTCTCTCAAACAGTGAGAGAGCAGTTGGGGGTGGAAATCAAAGGTAAAGAAATAAAACAGTAGATACTTTGGGTTTTAGTCAAAGGAGATAGTGAACTGATGGTTGGGACTTTTTATGGGAAAACTTTAAGTGTTATTAAATTGCATTTCTTTTTCAAAGCAGAGTTCTCCACTCTGAGATAATGGTCCAGAAAATAGTATTTTTCTGGGTCTTTAAAAACTGTCCTTCATGCTCACTGACTGAATAAAATAGCACGTCTTTTGGGGGTGGGGGTGGGGTGGGACAGGCAGTATTTACTCATTTCTTATTGAATTGCATGGGCTTGGATGTGTCGTCAGTGCCCAAATGACAGTGATTGCATTGAACACCTGCCGCTGTAGTTTGGTGATACCAACCTTTGAAGGCCATTATAATTATGTAATACGTTAGCAGGCGAGGGATTGATGTGCCATCATCTAAATCGTGGTAGCCAAAAATATACAGGTTACATCATTCAGGTTAGATGAACATATGTGCTTCCAACTCATAGCCCCAGGCTGCCAGACTCTTTTTGATATGGCATAATACCCATTTACATTACAAAGGAAAGGCTCATAACAATTTGTGCACCCACTGTTCAGGGCTTTCTGTAGGAAGTGGTATGTGTTTTTCCACTCAAAGTTATTTGGGTAAGTTTATTTGCTAAGGGAGCAAGGCCATCATGTACCTTTCCAGGAGGGTGATCATAAATATGAATGCACAGCAAAAATATCTACTAAAGTGATATTCTATTAAGTATATGGTCAGGTGGAATTTAAGTCACTCTTTGTGCTTTATTGTTGTAACAAAGAAAAATAAGCTACTTAAATCATACAGCTGCTGGTTCTTTGCTTCCTCCCTGCCAAGTATGCCTTTGGTACAAGCTGAATTTCGGCAGTGGCCAAAGATGAGCCACTGACAGCTTTTTCTCTTGCCATTTTATGTGACCAATTATGGTGTTTTAAGCTGCATATGTCTGAATTCTGGGTTCAAGTGAAAGATTCAAGAAGAAATTGCTTTTTGGGCATCATTAGTAATTCAGAAAGCCATAGGAAAACCTCAAAAGAGAGAAATGGTTCCTACTAATTAGAATACAGGATTTCTCAATATTAAAAAAAATGTTTCACTTTATATCCCAAGATAACTAGAACATACCACTTACACTCTCATGATCAGAAAGTGAATTTATTTTACTCAATCATTTCCTCTAAACTAACCTGCCCATAAACATAGTATGTATGTGTGTGTGTATGCAAACAGTAAACAGACTCTGAAAGTTAAATGAAGAAAGATCATAAGTAGGACTACAAATATTGAAACAAGTGTTTTTAAAGTATTCAGTTATATTAGCACACACAAAGCACTTAAGATGGAATACAACAAGCAAGGCACCTGCTTATCTTAGGAAAATTCTTGCACGAGTGAAGAAACAGGTCAGTAAATAGTTCATATGGAAGGTATGGTTAGTATGATGATGAGGCAGTTGCTTCTGCCTGGAAAGCTTCCCCACTAGTGAGTAATGTTGCAAAGAACCAACGGAAATGGGTCAAATGAAAAATGGTAGATGAGACGAGGTGGGTAATGGGATCATTCCGAGCAGAAGAAACAATGGTAGGAAAGTTATGAAGGTGCTCAAATGCATTGATCCCTCAGAGATTAGATACTGGTTCTAGTTAAGAATGGGGCGTCTGGAGAGGGTAGCTGAGATCAATCAAATGACAAATTGACCAAGTTGTGAAGACTCTTGCACAATACTGTCTTTCTTATTAATCCATTTTCCAGAATGTTCTAGTGCCATTCCTCATAAACATAAATGAAGTCTGTCCTTTAGCCTAATTAAATACTTAATTTAAAATCTTAAAAATCTCATGCCTGTATGAAGATACAAAGTGAAATTATTTGAGATAGTGCCAGTATATGCCAACATTGTTAAAAAGTCCTATTTATACACCACATGTCATATTTAAAATATAACCCATTTTCCTTTAACAAAGAGGTAGTGAATTCCCTTAAACATAGAGACTACAAATGTTTGAAGGAAAGTATGTAAGTAAACAATGAATCCAACACTTACATTTCAAATCCAAAGAAAATAGCCGGACATAGGCAAACTCAGATGACCCTGCGTTGCACAAACAAGTCTTCATATTTTATGAACCCAAACTCTCCACTGAGTTTCATTAAATCTCAAACTAAACCCAACTCTAGTTCTACCTCCTCAAGTTACTGGATTCCCTATATCCCCTGACCACATTTTCAATTGAGTTATTGTTGAGTTCAGCACTATTTCTATAACTGAAGCTACTGTGAGGGCTGCTAAAATAATAGTTAGAGTTCAAAAGAAACAACAGTGATAAAAATAACCGAGTGTTTCATTAACTGAGCACTGACCGCCCATGGTACTAAGGGAGCCCAAACTGGGATGGCATATTTATTAGAATAGTGCAAAATTGGGGAGAAGTTCTAAGTGGTACTGGTCATTAGTGGGTACAGTATATAAAAGTCTATAACATGCATTCCTAAATTAATGATTGTCTTGCTACCTTGTAAGTTAACATTGTTGGGTCTCACATAGTGGTGTAAACAACTTATGAGAGTGGACCAATATTGCTCAAAGAGAAAAAACGCTGTCTTATATCCAAACTAAACTCACTGCCATAGAGTCAATGCTGACTGGTAGAGACCCTTTAGGACAGGGTAAAATGATCCCTAAGAGTTTCCAAGACTAATTGTTAAAGGAGTTAAAAGCCTCAGCTCTTTCCTACAGAGCCTCTGGTGATTTTGAACTGCAAGCATCCTAACTTGTCATCACTATGCCACCAGAGCTCTATCAAAAGTCTATAAATAAAGATAAACAAATTCAAACAAGAGAAATATAGGGTCATGTGATTGCAATGTTAGTAAAATGACCAGGTGAGTATAGGCAGCTGGTGTTGCTGTTGGTTCAGAAGCCCTGGTAGTGTTGGGGTTTGCATTGCACTGCTAATTATGGTTAGCTTGAAGCCCCTCTAGAGAAGGAAGTACAATCTTGGAAATCCACAGGGACAGTGCTAAGCTGTCCAGTAGAGTCACTTTGAGTCTGAATCGACTTGATGACAATCCGTGAGCTCATAGTTGTAGGGTTCTAGTAGCCAATCAGCAATCTTGTCTTTTCAGAATTGTAGTTATTGCTGAGTGTACTATCACAGGTTTACTACACTTCATTTTGATTACCACGTAAATACTAAATGGTTTGCAGTGTGTGCTGTGAAAATTATTGTTTACTACAAATTCTATGGCAAGATGAGATGCCTTTTTCTGTCCTGGTAAAATCAATTAGCTCATCTATTGCTCTGCTTGTGGCCTACCCTGTTTCTCAATTCTAAGGGGAGCATGGGTGGGGATGCTGACAACAGTAGGAGGAGGACCAGCAGGGTCCATGCCTAATGCTGGAAGACACCATAGGTTATTAGGAAGATGTTTTTCTTCAGAGGTAGGCCTAGCTTCAAATTGCTCTTCACTTCCTTCTGATTGAATCCTTTTGAATGAGTCATTTAATTGTTTTTTTTTTCAAGTCTGGGGCCCTTTCCTAAAATTGGAAAACACAAAATCTACCGCTCAGTGTTTCCCTAATCTATAATGCAGTGAAGTTTTGAAGCACTCAGCACAGTCCCTTGTACATCTCAAGGCTCGAATGTTAGTGGTTATAATAAGTAAAAGTACCTGGGTAAAGTACATGGTTAACGCCCTCAGCTGCCAAACAGAAGGTAGAATCTTTGCAGCCAGCCAGAGGGGCTTGAGAGAAAGGCTGGAAAATAGACAGAAAACTCAGCCATTGAAAAGCCCGTGAAGCATCCTTCTACTCTGACCGCCATGAGGTCAAGTCAGAGCCAACTCACCAACTGTTTTATTATTTTTAGCAGAGACACTAATAATGGTGTTGACAAGGGAAAGAGTTTCTTCTCTCTGAAATGCTTTATGTTTATAGGATGCCTTTAAATGAATGTCAAATCCAAGAACAAGCTGTCAAGTCAGTTCGGGCTGTTAGTAACTCTCTGTACAACATAAAGGTATCAATCCTGTACCATCCCCACAATTATCGTTATGATTGAATGCATTGCTATAGTCCATCCATGTCCTTAAGGGCTTTCCTCTTTTTCTTCAACATTCCGCTTTACTAAACATGATGTCCTTTTCCAGAGACTGGTGTCTCTTGACATATATTCCTATGTCAAGAGGAAAATATACTATATTTTTAGCTCTTCCCACAGCTAAAAAGGATATACAACACTTATCAATTTTAGAAGTAACATTCTTATTATGATCACTATTCCAGTCTATGTATAAACTGACTTAAAAAGCTGCTAGTTTTGAGTGTGGCGCAGAGTAAGGGCAGCCTCTGCATTAGTTTCAGACAGCATTGCAAGCCACTCTGCCATTTAGGTCAAATGATCATACTGATCCAATGGTGCTTGATGAGCGAGATGAAGTTTAAGGTCTTTGGCAGGCCCTTATTGGTGACTCATAGTGCAGACCCTTAGGATTTTGCAGAAAATCCATGCCATCCTCGTCAGAGAACTAGTTTCCTTTTGAGAAGTGGCATTTGAATTGTTACTGGAATTTAGTAAAGACCGAATACCAATACCAGTGACCAATGAGGGTCACCTGACTTTTGTGAACTCGGTATTTTCTGACCTAGTTAGTCATAAATTAGTTCCACCCAGCGGTACTCTATCATTAAATGAAAGTGGTATGTATAAGATTGGACTAAAGCAGGATCTGAAGACAATAGTAAATTGCATGAGGAAGTAGCCCAAATGCCTATGGTCTTCATTCCTGTCATATTACCTTCCGTCTGATCATTTGAAGGAGAGAAAACCCATGCGTGGTTCAGAGATGTTCTGCACACCATTCAGGCACCACTCACAGCAACAGCAGTGCATCTCTTTTCTGGGACCCGGAGGACAGTGATGAAAGAAAACGCTTTCAATGGGCAAAACTTTGAGCAGTGTACTTGGTTGTTCACTTTTCTTGGAAAGGGCAATGGCCAGATGAAGGACTGCCTCTTGATTCATGGGCTGTGGCCAGTCATTTGTCTGTGTGATCAGGTACTTGGAAACAGCGTGATTAGAAAATTGGTGACAAGCAGATGTGAAGCAGATGTGTATGGATAGACATTTCTGAATGGAACAAAAGAGCAAAGTTGTTGTTATTTTTTTCCTCATGTGAATACTTACCAAAGGGTTACCTTTGCATTTTAAACCATCAATAGATAGTATGGTATGTTCTTTGGTACCAGCCATTATCTTTCCCCATCATTCCTGCCAGTGCCCAAGGACTTCATGAACATAGTGATAAAGGTAGTAGGGATGGAGATTATCCAGGTTATCAGCAACAAGGTGTTTTATTCACCAAGGCTGACTTGGCTCCTGCTACTGCTAAGCGCTCAAGCCAGCAGCAGTCTGACACTGAGTCTGTAACTTAGGACTATTGATCAAGGAGCTCAACCAGCAGCCTAGTGGCAGACTGAATACCTAAGACAAGTTCTATTATGAAAAGGGCAATATTTTGTTCTTACTGGAATGTACACTTCTTCTGTATACGTATCTGCCATCCCTTCACACAATGCTTCTGCCCAAACTACCATTTGTAGTTTGCCTTCTCCTCCAGCATGCTGTCTCACCCAGCATTGCCCACACTAAGTGACGCACTTCAGAGCAAATGAAATGTGGTGATTAACCCGTTTTCATATAATTTACTGTCTTACAATATTCTTTTTCATTCTAAAGGAATGGCTTGATAAAAGTACGGATGCAGTTATGGCTTCAACTAGGTGGCAATACCTTGCTGGCTTTGGGAATGGTCTTTGGAAAGTTGTATATGCTCTATTCCCAGATCCAATGTATGGCACCATTTCTCTAATAGCCACGGCCATGTACCCAAGAACCAAATGGTAGAAATGGGAGTTTCATTACTCACTATTATTCCTAGGGAGTCGCTCAAAAGTTTTTCTTTCTATTTCTGTAACCCTGTTATCTTCCAGAGGTGGGAAAAATACTCTCATCTACAAACACAGCAGTGGTTCAATTGAACTGGAAGTTAAGAATGCTCTTTTGAGTGTTGCATGCCTCTAAACCAACATGCAAAGAAGGGAGCTATTATACTAGGTGGTATGATTAATCTTGATTACCGAGGGAAGATCATATTGACAGAACCAGGAAAAGAGGAATATGTTTGGTGTCCAGGAGATTCCCTTTGTTAGCTCTTAATATTACCATTCCCTATGATTAAAGTTGGTGGTAAACTACAGCAACCAAATTCCATGACTAGTAATGTAACAGAACTTTCAGGAATGAAGATTTGGGTCACCCCACCAGGCAAAGACCAAGTCCAACTGAAATACTTGTTCAGGGAAAAGGGACTACAGAGTGGGTGATAGAAGACAGTAGTTATAAATGCCAGTGACTCACATGTGATTGCTGGTAGCTCTGTTGTCATAACGGTTACAAATTGGGCTGCTACAAGGTCAGCAGTTCAAAACCACCAGCTAGTTTGAAGGAGGAAGGCGAGGCTTTCTAATCCCATAAAGACGTATGGCCTCAGAAACTCATAGAGGCAAGTTGACAACGAGTCAGCATTGACTCAATGGCAATGAGTCACAAGATTAGTTGCAAAAATGAGGACTATACTTGTTTTTGAGTACTTCCTCCTTGTATGTATGCATCAAATATTTTGTTTTGTTCACTTGTAAAATAGAAGATATAAATGAGGTTAGTTTGTTTTTACCTGCAGACATGTTAGTTGTGTCATGCTAGATGCAAGTATGACTTTAAAATTGCTTTCTTTGATAGATTGTTGTTATTATTGTTGTTAGGCACCATCAAGTCAGTTCTAACCTATAGAGACCTTATGAACAGCAGAACAAAATCCTGCTGGACCAGTGCCACCCTCACATCATAACTGTGCTGGAGCCCATTGCTGTAGCACAGCGTCAATACAGCTCCTTAAGGACTTGCCTCTATTTTGTTGTCCTAGTTTGTATAGATTAAATATGGTGAAGGGAGATGTGTGCAGGTACCAAATTGATGAGGAATTGATTATGATATTAAGAGTTTTATGTCAACTCAGCTGGCTTGGCAATTAAGACCTAGTACTTTCCAATGACTAAAACAGATACATGAACCAAGAGGCAGTCCTTCAAAATCATGAAAGATTGGTGTCAGGGTTGTATGCTTTCCCGTACTTGTTTAACCTATATACTGAGCAAATAATTGGAGAAGCTGTGCTCTATGAAGAAGAACATAGCATAAGAATTTCATGAAGACTTAGTAGCATCTTGGAGATGACACAGTCATACTTGTTGAAGGTGAGGACTTGAAGCACTTGCTGATGAAGATCAAAAACTGCAGCATTTGGAATAGATCAGGAATCAACAAACTTTTGAGATGGAAGAGCCAATGCTGTTCCTCACAATTTATAAATCGTTTGAGAGTCATAAATATATTTTTGCAAACAAATGAAATCACTGTTATCTGAATAATATCCTTTAAAATTTATCAATGTTACTTCAGAGCTACATGCATAGCCCAAAAGAGCCACCTATGGCTTGTAACCACAGTTTGCCAACCCCTGATCTAGATTACAGATCAATGTAAAGAAATCCAAAATCTCCACAACTGAACTATTGGATAACATCTGATAAACAGAGAAAACATTGCAGCTGTCAAGGATTTCCATTGATGTTGATCCACAATCAATATTCACGGAAACAGCTGTAGAGAAATGAAATGACGTATCGCAATGCACAAATCTTCTGCACAAGACCTCTTTGAAGTGTTGAGCAAGGATGTCACTTTGAGGATTAAGTTGTGCCTGACCCAAGTCGGGGTATTTTTAATGCCCTCATCTGCATATGAAAATTGGACATTAAATAAAGAAATCCAAAGAATCATTGCCGAATTTGAATGATGGTCTTGTTGAAGAATATTGAAAGCAACACAGACTGCCAGAATAACAAATAAATCTGGTTGTACTGGAAGAAGTACATCCACAGTGCTCCTTTGAAGACAGTGAAATGTCATCTAATGCTCCTTGGATATGTCACCAAGAGAAACCACTCTGTGGAAAAGGACGACATGCTTGGTTAGTAGGGAGTCTGAACCAAACAGACCCCTTGCGACAACAACAACATAGATACATAAATAAGCTTCACTGGTTTGGTTTCCCTAGGTTATCTCACCTAAAACATGGTTCCTGACTGCGATTTTCAGCTCCATTACGGGAAGGCAGCTGTTGACAATACTTAAACACCTCCCCCCCCTCGCCCTGGTGTTCTGTGGTTCTTACATAATCCCAGGTCAACTTGTTAAATTGAGTGAAGGGGTTGAGTCTAGCCTGTCAATCAGTCACAGCTTGATGGTCCATCCTCATGGGTGTGGCTGTCTTTTTTTTTCTTTTTCTTTTTTAACATTTTTTTAGGGGCTCATACAACTGTTATCCCAATCCATACACACATCAATTGTGTAAAGCGCATTTGTACATCGTTTCTCAAAACATTTTCTCTCCA
>NW_022111370.1:2809979-2818509 GCF_000313985.2 Echinops telfairi | reverse complement strand
CTGTGATCTTCCTTCATTCTGCATCCTTAAATGTGGCTGCATGAGTCCGAAGAGGGAGTTATGGACTAGTATTGGATTTATGGACTTGATCTGGACTGGGTTGGGTTGTTTGCTTGATATACATGTATATATCAAGCCTGGATTTGTTATTCTAGTCAACCTGATCTAACACACGTTCTAATAAAAGTATAGTTAAAACAAACACAGTGGGTTGGATTTGGCCTAATAACTGTAGTTTATAGACCCCTGACCCCTCCTGAATTTAATGGCTATATTATAGTTTACTTTTGGATTTTTAAGCATTAAAAAAATAAATTTCATTTTGTATCTGTCCACCAGATTGTCTTAAATTCTAAATTTTGGAAGGCATAGTTAAAACCTCTCAAACTTTATTAAAAGTATGCCTCACTGTAGACTAAGTAGAAGTCTTTATTTTCTAAGGAATTTAAGTGTTGGAGATAAATACATATACAGAGTACAATATATTATAAATATCACATTTATGACAGTTACTCTTGACTCTTTTAGGTTACTCAAATGTAGTATGTGAATAATTCCAGAAATAATTGTGGGGATTTTCAAATATAGCTTTCCATAATATCAACCCATAGAATTTTATAAGAATCTACCTTACCTAGCAGAATTCAGATTACGTCTACATTTAATGATTAAATTGACTTCAGGAGAATATAAGCTAGAACCAGCATTCAGTGCTGATTTTCTCCCTGTTTCTTGTCTCCTTTTTTTTATTTATATATGCAAATTGCTAGTTCTCACAAACCTAAACAGTGACTCTTTAACCAATATAATTTTGGAGGGAAAAAGTATGTATTTTATCACTTACAGGATCGATTCTTTCTATCTTATCCTTTAACTTTGTTGGATTTCTCCAACTGCATATTCCCAATCAGACTTACAATCAGTACGAAGTAGATAATCAGTACTTAAAAAAATGTTTAAAATGCATAAGGCACCATAAGAATGGCCAATGCTAAATTGATATAAGCTAACGAACATGGATCAAAGGACAGAATAGGTGTTGTGGGTCTTTAATACCTAAAACCAAACAAAAAAGAAATGTCTAAAATTATAATAACATGGCTCAAAAATTGAAACATTAAAACTGGGTTTGGGAAATAGTCCTACAATCTGGATAACTTAAGTGGGCTTCATTCAACACAGCTCTGGGAGAGGAGTCTTTCAGATCCCTGTGCTTGATGCTGAGTATTAGCATAGACCTGAGAGGTGTGGAAGCCTTTGATTTAATACATAGAAGTCAGGGTTGTCTGCCAAATCTCAAGTACGACATTAATAAGCCCATCACTCAACATTGGGATCTCAGTGTGCAGTGAATGACATCCAAATCAAAGCAGTCAACATGTAACATGTATTTTTAAGGAACTGCTCCTCTACCATTCATAATGGGCATACTTTAACTTCAATAATTAATCAACTCTTACACATTTTCTTACCTCTCCCCCCCCCACCCTGGTTTTCCTCTGACATCCCTTTTCTCTAAGAAGCCATTTTTAATTTCCTGTATGTAGAATATCAGCCAAGGTATTCCGGGTTCTAACTTTCATATTTCCAGGAGTATGGGAGCTGTATCAATTTTAAAAATAGTCTTCAGCCCAGATAACATCTTGACATACATGTGCTGTGATCAGAGTGACATTCCCACCGAGAACACAAATTCTCCGCTCCTGCCGGTATCGCAGCAAAGCATTGCTTGAAAATGATGTACCTCAAGTGTGCAGATATATCATATTTCCCCACCTCTCAGGGAACCAGTTCTTCAGATAATTTCTCTTAAAGAGATTCCAGTACTGTAATTTTCCTTGGCTTTAATCAACAGTGAGATAATATAGAAGCCGCATTAAATGATTCAGAATGATTTGGTCGGCAGGAAGCCCATTAGTTTAACCATATTTTCCCATACTTTTCAGCACCATGTCCTGTCATCTGGAAATAATGGGGACCATAAAAGCAAATTCCAAATGCTTTAAAAAAAATGGATAAAGCAATGGTGTTTATTTGGAGGTTGATATTACCACAAATTAGTCAACATTAGGATTTTTCCAGTATATTTGAATTCGATTCCTGTATGAGAATGCTAAAATGTTCCACTTACGCATGCTATATTTACATATTTACTTTCTCAGATTGGAAGATGCCAGATGTGCAAACTTAGAATCATACTAATGTGGATGTTTTCCTTCCCAGTAAATCAAAGTATAAACTTCAAAATTGTAAAGGGAGTGGGGATCTGGCTGCTTGAGGAGATGACAAGTGCATATTAAAATATTTTGCATGTGTACACTATCTAAGGGTTCATGTCTTCTTATTATTCATGGACTTATCAAATACTTCAAGATACCTGAAATACATTAGAAGTAATAACTTAACTCACTTGGCATTTTATTTAGAATGGAAATCTCA
The DNA here is from genome assembly GCF_000313985.2 of Echinops telfairi. Taxonomy (NCBI): domain Eukaryota; kingdom Metazoa; phylum Chordata; class Mammalia; order Afrosoricida; family Tenrecidae; genus Echinops; species Echinops telfairi. The sequence goes on along the minus strand of NW_022111370.1, from coordinate 2,816,070 downwards.
AACATTCTTGTTTGATCAGACATAATTTCTGAGTATTTGCCAAAGTGGCTTGCCTGTGCTCTCCAGGGAAAGCTTATTGATGATAATTTTACTTTCTAAAATCTCAGATTGTTAGACTCTAAACCCCAAAGAGCATTGTTCACTTCCCAAAGAGCATCAGCATAGCAGTCCTAATTATAATGAACCTTCTATTTCTTAGGCAGCTTTTAAAAGAGTCAAGAGAAATAAGGTTTTGGAATAACGAGATGATGGCAAGAGCTGGGATGAATGCTGTGTTAGGTGGGATTGTTTTGAGAAATACACCAGCGATGCTCCTTGGTATATAAGAACTTTATATAAAGAAATAATTTCACATCAAGAAGGCATCCCAACCCAGCCTAGTTCAAGTCCATCAGTCTGATGCTAGCTGGAGTCCTTTTAAGACACACTTGGCTGCAGGCTGATGACATCAAGAGGTGAGCCGGCGGGCAGCCCCCAGGAGGCTGGCATGAAGGCAGACACGGAGGCATAGCAGGGTGAAGGAACAGTGAAAAAGAGAAAGGAGAAGTTCCCACTGTCTCACCTCTAAGAAAGGCCCCACCCCAAGGATGTATCATCCCTTTATGACCCGATGGACAAGTTGGTCTCCACACCTAGCCCTTTACCCAGGGTCAAGTTGATATAAAATCCAACTGCCAAAAGCTTATCTTTTGTAATTGAGGGGAAAAGTGTAGTAATCACTTTGCAGAAGAAGATATTGGAAATGTGGCAGGAGTGTGTGGGAAACCTTAGTCCCTAAGGACAACACAGGAGTCTTATACCACATGTCAGCACTGTCTAGGTTTTGGAAGGTGAAAGGGAATAACATTGTTACCAAGTTAAAAAAGAATCCCCATAGTAATTCAGTTAGATAATGAAAATAATGTATCTCTAAGTGGTTTATTTGGTTGATAAACTATTTATGAAAACACATTCAGCAAGTTACATGAATAATCTATTAGATTCACCAAACTGCAATGATTAGAATATGGTCTCCCACTCCACATCTGCCTCTTACATTCCTTGTGAAGATTAAATGGGCTAATGAAAGATGCGGTGTTAGCAAAAAGCTTTGCACTCAGTCAGGATAAACTTTAAATTTTCCTTATTCTTAAGGAGGTAAAAGTTAAAATGGTCGATAAATAACATCAGTAAGTCTGGAATGGAAAAATAAAACTCACTTCTCTGACATAGCAGAAACTGGAGCCAGCACCTGGTAACACTGACTGTGTGCATGTGCTAATTGCTTTTGAAACTTTAACTCATGTAATGGTCACAACACCCTGTTATGATAGATAAAATCTTTATTCCCAATTTGGGGATGAAAGAAAGTGAAGCCCAGAGAGACTAGGTAATGTTGTCAAGCCCTAATTTACACTGTCCCAATGCACAGTACAACACAGCACTGCCCAACCCTGTGGCAACCTCAGAATCACTGCTGTTTCTGAGTCTACTGAGGGCTCCTCTCATTTGCTGACCCTGTACTTTACCACGCATGGTGTCCTTGTCTAGGGGTGGTTCCCTCTTGGTAGATAACCTGCCCAAAGTAGGCAAGAGGAAATCTTCCCATCCTTACTTCTGATGAGCATTTTGGCTCTAGAAGTATGTTCTTCCAGTAAGTAAATATTCCAGAGATTAGTAGCCCCACCCTCCAACCAAAATCACAGAGTGATTTAATCACTATGTACACTGCCATTTGCATTTGTATTGTGGCTATTAGCAATGAAGCTATTTGCATGTGATTTCCTATAAAGACAAGTGCTTTAAAAAATAGCAACTTTGCAGTAGCGTGCAATGTTAAAAATGAAAAAGAGACTCCCAGGATCACTCTATTCTTCATACCCAAGCCTAGACTGGAGTGCTATAAGTTTGCGCTACTTCTGCTGTCTTATCTCTTCTGAGAATAAGCAGCAAGCTTTGGGCTTTGAAAGAGGAAGATGTCTGTCTTCATGAACACTAAGCTCCCTTGCCAATAAAAATGATAATGAATAACGTGTTTTGTTTCAACTTCATTGTTTAACTAAAGCACTTAAACCCCAAATGAATGATCCCAGAATTATCTAAGTGTCTGTCATCCTTTATGATGTGAAAGTCAATTTGGAATTGAATTTAAAATATCCCAGGACCCACAATTGGTTGGGGAAAGAATAGAATGAGAAAAAAAAGAAAAGAAAAGAAAGCCTTGCATAAATATTCCACACGCACTATAGTTTTGGACCACATTCTCAGGAGAAACATTTAACACCCCCTTTCTTTAAAGTTGGATTTGTTTAACAGGCCAGAGCTTAAGAAAATGTTATGTTTATTCTGTGGGAATGCTTGCAAGGAATGAATTTAACTTGGCTACTATGAGAGTTGTTTTCATTTTGGGGAATTTCTTAATGTTAGTATTTGGGATGGCTCTGTTTTCTGTGAGGTGGAGGAAGCAGCTTCTCATACAATTTAGTGGTTGCACAAAACTACCTCCATCAGACTCTCATGCATTCCACATACTAGAGATGATATATATTTTAGCTGCATTTATTTCCCCCAAACCCAAGAACTTCCGTATAAAGTTACTGGATTTCAGAAAGATTTAAAACACAGGAAGGAGCATTCTATCTGACTTGAAGCTGCAGGGGCTTCATAAGCAGACTGCACAGAGTTTTAACTTTCTCATTTGTCTTCAGGCTTTATCACGGGCTCTCAATTTCAAAGCCACCGTGTTTTGATTTAGTGTTTCAAAAATAGGTGAAACCTGGTCTTTAATATAAGAAAACTTCTCAACACCTCCTCACACTCTAATGCTCACTCCACCACCCCAAACACACCTACAACACACACACACACACACACACACAATACAACAGAGCTTTGGGATGTATTTTACCTTTCCATTAAACTTAGAAACAGTTTGCAACCTCAAAACTACTGTAAGCCACACTCTTGCACAGATGACAAAATAAGGTCGAATGACTTGCTTGATCCATTAAATGGTATGTATACAGGCAGATTTGGAAAAGGATGTAATGATGATTTTTAAATCCTATAAAAGTGACTTTATATGATCTTGGTTTTTGATGATAGATACCATTGAGTCAGTTCTGATTCAAAATGACCGTATGTACAACAGAATGAAATACCACCTAGTACTACACGATGCACAAAATTGTTTTTATGTTTGAGCCATTGTTACAGTCATTGTGTCAATCCATTTCAAGGGTCTTCCTCTTTTAAACCAACCCTCATTTTTACCAAGGATGATGCCCTTTTTATGTGTAGATTTTTATTTGTGTTTTAATTGCTGTAGCCAATTGAAAGGAACATGTTCCAGTATATATGAAAGGATTTTAAAAATTGTAGGAAAATGAAATTAAGATTAAAAATCAAGATACTCAAGTTTTATTTCTTAGCACCATCAAGTTCAAGACATGTTTGTAATAGATTATAACAACTACATCCTTACAAGTATCTAAGGAATTCAACCCTGTCAATGCAGATAGTTTTAGATTATTATAAGGTGAAAAATAATCCTTATGGATAACTTTTTAATGTAGGAAATAAAAAGAAGTCAGAGAAGACAAACCAAAACTGTTAGTTGGATTGGTTGAATTAGTTCAGTTCATGAATTCAGTTTAATTAGTTAGTTCAATAGTTTAATCCAAACACAAAATTGCCCTGTCTGATCAGAGGAATAAACTGGAGCACTGATATCTTGGAGAAGGGTTCACTGGTGAAGTTTTCCAAAAGGTTTTTGCTAATTAAACTTTACCTAATATTCTTAAAAACTTTCATAATGAGAAGATCCTATTGTTTTTTGGTCCTCCAGAAAGTCAACCAGCAAAAAACCTTGAGCATTCCCCTCACCAAAAAGCAAAAACCAACAACTTGTGGTGTTGCTGTAACTTAATTGATTTTGTTTGGACAGGACCAGTCCATCTCTTGGTAACCATTGATTTAATTTTGCTTTATCTTCAAGAGAAAATTAGTAAAGTCACTTTAGATTGTCTCTTAAAGTTGTTGTGTTTTTGAAATACTGTCCAATCGTTTCCACTCATGTTGTTGTTGTTAGGGTTCCCTCCAATCGATTCCAACAAGTAATAGCGATTGTGTATATAACAGAACAAAACACCACCCGCTCTTGCACCATACTCACAACTGCTCTTATGTTTGAGCTTATTGTTGTAGCCACCACATCAGTATCAATCCATCTCGTCAAGGGGCTGCCTCTTCTTTGTTGGTGATTAGCTTTACCGAGCTTGATGCCCTTCTCAGAAAGTCTTCTCTTCTGGTAACATCCCAAAACACGTGAGACAAAGTCTTATTATCTGGGCTTCTGAGGAGCATTGTGGCTGTACTTCTCCAACGCAGAGCTAGTTTCTGGCTGTCCATGGCACTTTCACGATGCTTCCCCAGCACCAGAGTCAGAAGCATCAATTTTTCTTGGTCTTCCTTAGTGAATGGCCAAATTGCACATACATAGGAGGCAATTAAAAAAAAACCATGGTTAGAGTAAGGCATACTGTAGTTCTCAAAGTAACATCCTTGCTTTTCAACACTTTAAAGAGATCTTGTACAGCAGATTTACCTAATGTAATATAGCATTTGATCTCTTGATTACTACTTCCATGGGAATTGATTGTGGATCCAAGCAAGATAAAATACTTGACACCACCACTCTTTTATCATTATTGGTGAATTTGCGAGGATTTTGGTTTTCTGTACATTGAATTGTAATCCACACTGTAGGCTGCCATCCTTGATCTTCATCAGCAAGTGGCTCAAGTCCTCCTCACTTTCAGCAAGCAAGGTTGTGTCATCTGCATCTCTTAGGTTGTTAATAAGACTTCCTCTACCTTGATGCCACATTCTTCTTCATATGATCCAGCTTCTCAGATTATATGTTGAGAATACAGATTGAATAAGTATGGTGAGAAGATGCAACCCTGACTCACACCTTTCCTGATTTTAAACCACACACTATGCCCTTGTTCTGTGTGTACATTTGCCTCCATGTACAAGGTCCACAGGAATACAACAACATGTTCTGGAACTTCTACTCTTCTCAAGACTATTCATAGCTTGTTCAGACCCACAGTGTAGAATGCCTTTTCCTAGTCAATAAAACAATTGAACATCTTTCTGTTATTCCCTGCTTTCAGTCAAGATCCATCTGACATCAGCAATAATATCCCTTGGTCGATGTCCTGTTCTGAATCCGGCCTGAACCCCTAGCAACTCCCTATCAATGTGCTGCAGAAATCATTGTTGGATGAACAACATTTTAATTGCATGTGATATCAAGGATATTGCCATGTAACTTTTATATTCTTTTGGGTCACTGTTCTTTGGAATGGGTACAAAAAAGGGATCTCTTCCAGTCAGTTGGCCAAGTAGCTATCTTCTACATTTCCTAGAGTAGATGAGGAAATGTTCCCAGCACTTCATCATCTTGTTGGAAGATTTCAATTGGTATTCCATTCCTGGAAGCTTGTTTGTTTGTTTGGTTTTGGGCTAATGCTGTCAATGCAGCTTGAAATTCTTCCTTTAGTACCGTTGGTTCTTCCTCATGTGTTACCTTCTGAAATGGTGGAATGGCAACAAGTTCTTCTTGGTAAAGGGATGCTGCATGTTCTTTCCATATCATGGCAAAGCCTCCTATATCATTCAACATTATGCCCATAGAAACTTTTGCTGTTGTAACTTGAGGTTTGAATATTTTCTTTAGTTCATTTAGTTAAAGATATGCTGAAAGCATTCTTCCTTATTGGGTTTCTAAACTTTCACATTTCATTGTAATATTTTACTTGGTTTTCTCAAGCTGCCCTTTGAAACTTTCGATTCAGCTGTTTGACTTCATCATTTCTTCCATTTGCATTAGTTACTCGATAACGAAGAGCAAGCTACAGAATCCGTCTACCATCCTGATCTTTTCTTTCTTCCCTCTCTTTTAATGACTTTTTGTTAATTCATGTGAGATGTCCTTGATTTCTTCCCACAGCTCAGTCTTCTGTTATTAGTGTTTAATGCATCACACTAGTTTGTGAAATGCTCTTGAAATTCTTTTTTTAAAATCATTTTATTGGGGGCTCAT
>NW_022111370.1:2790134-2808185 GCF_000313985.2 Echinops telfairi | reverse complement strand
GTTGCTCTGCCGCATGTTTTTTGTGGTTTGCCTTGGTGTCTCAGGGTCAGTCTGGGCCAGTCCTGACACTGAGTCTCCAGTGTTGTCTCCTTAGGGCCCTGGGCCATCAAGGGACGGCATGTCTCGTAGTGGGATCAGCCAAAATGTCCATTGTGCATTGGCTGTTCATAGTGGGGATATCGTCCTTCAGGCCTGGTAGGCCACGATGTGCTCCTCTCTTTCTTCCTCCCTCATCATTTGCTCCCATTTCCTCTGATCAGACATACCCCTCTCCCCTAGCTGCAGCTTCAGTGCCATCCTAGCAAGTAAATTATTTTTGAGGGAGGGGCAGTTGTTCACATAGCTGGTATGGGGGCAGAGCCCCGAGGCCCCTCCACTGGCTCCCCACTACTTGCTGTCACGCTGCATTCATCTGGCACTGGATTTGAATCTGGTCCCCCTTTCCCTGTGGAGACACAAACAATACCCTCCCCTTGGGTAGGTCAGTGCCCTATTCCCCCATCACACATCTTTTTTGGCTCTTGAAATTCTTACAGGATTGACTCATGATCATAGTTTGCCTCTTGTGAGTTGTTTTCCCTTTCCTCAATTTCAACTTGAATTTACATATGAACAATTGATAGTCTGTTTTACAGTCAGCCCATGGCCTAGTTTTAGCTGCTGGTTATCTCTTCCCATCCATGCTTGGGTAATTACTGACTTTTTGATATGAACTGGTAGAATTTTCTAACAGGGGTAATTTCAGTTCCAGACCATTGTATGAAATGTATATCATTCTAATTGTATGAAATAGCTATCTATCTATCAATCATATAAGACTAAAGCATTGGGGGGCCCTCTAATCTCCATCTGACCAACAAGTCTGGTCTCTTTAATATTTTTTCTATCTAGTACTCTATCTAGTACCTTCTAAAGTGATCAACTTCAGAGCAGTTAGTAGTGACAACCAGGTATCATTTAATCCCTCTTGTCTTCATGTTGCAGACACTGAGGCACTATTGGACTAATTTTTCCCTAGTGTCTTTTCATTTTAATTTCGCTTCTTTCTTCCATACAGGCAGAGATAAATAGTTGTGTCTTACACAGCTACTCAGAGCTTATATGGCCTCAGGTACTAGTGACCAATGTTTTTCCCCATAACCTTTTCATAAAACATCAATAACTTCACTGTTCTTCCAAACAGGGTCTATCATACATTTGATATTTGTTCTTGTTGAGATAGAGACCCTTGTCAAACTGGTACCTTGTCCTTGTTAATGTCTCAAACTAATTTCTGTTATAACAAGGAAGTGTGAACTATTTTGATATAAAATGTTTTCTTCAATTAATGTTTACTTTTTGCATCATATACATTTTCTATTAGCATTTTGATGATCCCTTGTACAGTTTTAGAGCTTAATTTTAATCTCAATCTAACATAAAAAATGAGAAGTTAGACTAGTGTATCATACATGCTCATTAAAACAGATCAACTGGGAAGGATTTAATGGCTAAAGATCTTACAAACATTAAACATAATTTTTAAATAAATGGTAAAACACCAAGTGAGGGCATTGTTGTAAATGAACTAAAAAGGGTCCCTACTCAGAGGGCACAGAAATCAAATCTCTGGATTAGGAACCGTCTGAGAAAGAGACAGTAGCTTTATCACAAGTTACTAAACACGGAGCCAATAGAAAATTCTGAATCCTCGACTACCCAGAGATCTTCAGAAATAAAAGATAGGTAGATAGATATAGATAGATAGATAGATAGATAGATAGATAGATAGATAGATAGATAGATAGATATTCATATAAATGGGTTAGGTAAGACTAGGGATTGTATTCTCTACACTTTAAAGGTCATGAAACTTTTAATGCACTGAGTAAACATGCAGTAAGTGTTCAGGTGTTTGAGGTCCAGGAGTCCAGGAAGCTTTGGTGGAATTTTTAATAAATTGAGTTAGCATTGACTCTAGGATAGTGAGTGAGTTTATGGAAGGATTTTGCAAGTGTGTGTGGACCCCAGCTTACTGAGTTCTGGTTTGGGCTATTTATTGATTGAGTGTGGCTGTTTGTATCTGAAAGATCAATAAAACTCTCACTGCCATTGGGCCCATTCCAATGCATAGTGAACCTGTATAAAAGGGAACCTGTCTGCTCCATTGAATTAGCAAAACACAGGGGCCAAGAAAAGTAAAGGGCTGTATCTATTTCATATTAGGCCGAAACTATGGCCTTAGAAAGAAAATCGAGGTCACACCAGGATCACGGATATCCTTCTCCTCGTACCCTCCTCTCTCTATCAGTACTTTCATTTGACTCAAGCCACCAAAAAAGCTCAAGTCCAAGGGAGTGCGTTCATACATTTCAGATAGGGTAGTCCACCAGGGCAAAAACAAAGGATTGTTGGGTGGAGATGGGTTCTGAATAAACAAACAAATTATCCAGCAAAAAATAATCAGAACTTTATGTGTAAATTTTCATAGGCAGGTAGATAGAGCTGTAGGCAGGTAAGTGCATAGGTTATGTGGATGAGTGGATGAGTGGATGGATATATAGGTAGATAGGTATGTCAGTACATAGGTAAATAACCTGTTTCCCCCAAAATAAGACAGTGTCTCATATTAATTTTTGCTCCCAAAGATGCGCTAGGTCTTATTTTCAGGGGATGTCTTATTTTCCCAGGAAGAAAAATACGGTACCACATTTTTGTTGAACAAAAAAAGGAAATTTATTACCTGTATACAGTACAGTAGTAGTTGTCATCACAAACCAGTATAACCAGACAAACTGTGAATCCTACAGTATCAAGAATTTCTTGTTACTACCATTATTTCCATGTACAACAATCTATGGTGCATTTTCTCATGTATTCAATGACAGTCATATCATCATCTTCTGGAACATCATCATAACAAACCAAACCCTTATTTTTGGGGTGGGGGTGCCTTATATTTCAGCGAGAGGCAAAACTGTAAGTAGGTCTTATTTTCGGGGGATGTCTTACTTTCGGGGGAAAAGGGTATGTAGCTGCATGGATGGATGGATGGATGGATGGATACATGGATAGATGCAGGGATGTAGGGATGCATGAATGCACAGATGGTGGATGGATGCATGGATTCATGGAAGGATGGATATACAGCCAAACAGAGAAAGAGATAGGTCTTGGTAGCTGACTGAGACAGTAGTAATAAAGTCCAATATGTATGTTAAAGTGCTGAAAACCTTGTAGCTCAAACCCATTATATACAAAATATGAGTCTTTTCACTCACTGAAGTCCAACTCAAAATTAAATTGAAAGTACAGAGGCCATGCCTCTATGAATAAAAATATTTATAGATTAATAATGGGTATCTTTAAAAACAATCAATTTTATACTTTGTGTAAAAAAAAAATTGTAATTTTTTCTTTCCCACTTTGTCTTTGGGAAAAAATAGCATCTTGCTACATTTTCAATTTAAGCTTAGAAATGAAGACTGATAGTGTGGGAATTGTACATTATCATTTTACCAATAAAAATATGTTGAATGACCACCCTAGGTTGATTGTTTTGGTAAACTGAACTCGAATCAGAAAATAAGTATTACTGTTTTGTATCCATTATGATTCAAAGTAGTGCCATACTGAGAAAGCCTATACAGACTAGCTGAGCCCTGCCACCTGAGAAAAGCATGTGGAAAGATGTTAATGAATTTAACTGTTTAGCCCAATAATTGGATATCTTCTCCAGCCTTGGTGGATTCAAAACAATAAATATCTGGTAAAATTCTCCACCCCCACCACCCCTACCTCATGTTCCTTCGCTGGAGTTGCACTGTTAGCTAGTGGGATTGTGATCTGTCACCTTCCCAGAAAGTCAAGGGCAGAGTGGTCCCTTGATGGAGTTAGGAACTGAATGGTTTCTGCTTACTGTCAGAGAACATTTACAGAATGCTTGGGGTAGTTCAAACCTGGTCCCGAGAACTATGAAAATAACCATGGCTTCTAACTCCATCCATGCCTTTCATGACAGCAAGTGATCACAAAACATGCCAACTTACATGTCTGTCTCAAGTGCTTACCTCTTGTTCTCTTGAAATAGAAGCAATGCTAAGGAGGTGGGGGTGGGGAGAGGGAACCAACACTAAGAGTACAACACATGTGCAGTTCATTTGAATCATTCTCCACAGCAGGTCCCATGATCTGAGGATAATCACAGGAAATATCTGTAAAATGAATCTTATTTACAAATGAGAAAGACTTCTCTTCTCGCTCTAGTAACCACACCTGAGAGAGATAACGCTCAGCCCAGTTACCTAGCTATTTATTTGCTAGACTTCAGCTCAACTGACAGCCTTCCATCTCTCAAACCAAAAGGCCTTATGCTTAGTGAAGCCTTGAGTCCTACACTTAATTCTGTCTGATTTACCACATGCCTCCTATTCACCCAAAGCTTCTTCTCTTACCTCCTTTCGTCTGAGCACCTCGGTGGGAGGGTTTCCTGTCCCTATCGTCCACTAGAGTGTAAGCTAAGGGCAATCAAGGACCATGTTTGCATCCCCTTTCCTCAGTGTCTAGCAGCAGATCGGACACATTCGTGCGATGCTTGAATGAAGCCCCCGTCTGGCTTTAATTATGGAGTGTCTTCTTGAAGGCATGTACTTTTCCTTTCCTTCTCCTCCTCCTGTTTTATTCTTATTTTTTAACATGAACAATTATATCCAAACTTTTTCAAAGCTTTTACATCTCAAGTATTCTAAGCAGACTTCTTCAATGTCATAACAACAGCTTTTGCGGCATCGTTGTATCTAAAAACCCTGTTGCCAATGGAGTCACAAACAACACTGCAATCAGAAAGCAGAGTCGGGTTCATATAACTCATGTATGCATTTTGTTTCTATACAGGCCGGAGTACATAAAAGTGCAAATAGTCAATGCACTCAGCTACTAATCAGAAGGTTGGAGGTTCAAATCTTTCCAGATAGGCCTAGGGCAGCAGTTCTCAACCAGGGAGTCATGATCCCTTTGGGGAGTCGAACGACCCTTTCACAGGTGTTGTCTAAGACCATCGGAAAAGGCAGATTTCTGATGATCTAAACCAAGACACCGCTCCTCTATCCATCTCCAGGCAGTTCCGCCCACATGCAGATATGCCCACATATGAGTACCCAGCGTGACTGTTTCTCATGCTACACCATGCTTCAAGACAAAATTTCATTTATTTGTAATTAGAAATAAATATTTCACAATATATAATTACATATTTTTGGGATTAATCACTATTTGTAACAATGAAAATACATCCTGCATATCAGATACTTACACTGTGATTCATAACAGTAGCAAAATGACAGTGATAAAGTAGCAATGACAATACTTTTATGGTTGGGGGGCACCACCACATGAAGAACTGTATTAAAAGGGTCACGGCATCAGTAAGGTTGAGAACCACTGGCCACGGGAGAGAGATTTGGTCACCCACTGCCAAAAAGTCAGCCACTGAACAAACCCTCCAGAGCTGAGTTCCACTCTCACACACCTGATGTCGTGTAGCAGAACAGACAACGAGATGGCTCATGGTGGTGATGCCATCCCCTGCAGAGCTCAAGAGAGGGTGGCATGCATCTTTAAACTGTCCTGGTGAAGGAAATAACACTTCTGTCTTACTCATATATAATAAAGAGATTAATGTGATTTACCCAAAGTTACACAGAAAACTGCAATCATCGTTAAACTACCAAGAAAACGGACTGGAGAGCTGTGGCCAGAGAACCTATAACTCATCTGTAGAGTTAACAACTAATGGAGTATGCAGAAGTTGTACTGGTTGGTATTGTAAATTCTCTAAATTCTGTGAGATTGAAGATATATATGGAGACCTGGTGGCTCAAGGGTTAGATACTTCCCTCTGAACTAGAGAATTGGAGATTAAAATTTTTCCAATGGCTCCATGGGACAAGGACATAGTAACCCACCTCCATGAAGATGACACCCGGAAACCCCTTACTGGGCAGGTCTACTCTGCTCATATGAGGTCACTGTGAGGTAAAATTTACTCGCACTTAACAACAACATATATATGCTTAGATCAGTTGTTTGCCCAAAATGAAAGGATTAGAAATCGGCTTCTTAAAGGTGTCCTTCAGGTGTTATCTTAATTCTGAAGACCACTGATCTGGAAGGAGAACACATAGAAGGTGGACCAAAATATTAAGATGCCAAGTTTCCATAGCCAATAAACCTAGACTAGGTAGAAGCTCAGGGTCAATAAAATCATTGAACCAAATCCATTGCCATTGAGTTAATTGGAATGATCAAAATAATGGGAGATGCATGAAACTGTGCAGAGAGTATAGCTGACAAAGCTTGCCTCAGAAAGTGCTACAACAGGTAAAATATTTATTAGAGGGTGTGGTAGTCCTGGTAGACTAAAGAAACAGATCCATAGAAACTCTTATGGGTATAAGAAGGAGATTTATATACAAGAGCAATTGAACATTGAGAAAACGTCCCAGCCCAGTCTAGATCAAGTCCATAAGTCTGATATCAGCCCAGATGTCTGATATCAATCTCTAAAGTCCTCTTCAGACTCATGAAACACATGCAATCGCGCCGAATGCAGAAGATCACAGGCCAGTGGGTAGAAAGTCTTTGGATCAAGTGGCATTGGAGACATCTCAGCGTGAGCAGGGGTCTCTGCATCAGGGTGGGTCCATGCGTCTGGCCGGCTGTTGCAAAGACAATAGAACACAAGTAAACATCCTCTTTGTATTCTCTCCTTTGAACCAACACCCATCTGAAATTAGTACACCCCCTTCTGAATCTGGCTTGAATTTCTGGTAGCTCCCTGAGGATGTACTCTTGTATGTGTTTTTGAATAACATACAGCAAATGTTTAATTGTATTTTATATTAATGATATTTTTGGTAATTTTCACATTCTGTTGAATCTACTATTAAATGTCGTTTCCTCTTTGGGAGGCAGAGGATACCCCCAAATTGAGCAGGTGGTGTGCAGGACTCATCAGGTAAGTACTAAGAGGAGTAAGAAAAGAAGACAAATGGAAATTGTCCAGTAGAAAGAATAGTTCGCATACGTGTCCAGAAATTTCCAAGGGAGTTTTGAAAAGTTAAGATCTTCCACAACACTCTCAGAGATCTAGTAATCCTGGTTTAAAACAATTACATCTTAAAGCATTTTCGTCTTAAAAATTCTGTTATTCTGTTGCTGGCACTATTACAATGAACATGTTTTCCAGTTACAAATCCTTCTTTTCTCATTCCAACTTTCATATTCCAATCACCAGTGCTTACCATTGCATCTTGAATATATGTTTGATCAATTTTAGACTGCAGAATTTGGTAAATATATTCGGTCTCATTACCTATGACATTCCTGGTTGGTATGTACATTTGAGTAATGTGTTGACCGGTGGCAGTGTTGCACTTCAGGGTAGAATGCAATTGTTCTCATTGACAATGAACGCAGCACCATTCCCCTCCCCTTTGCCATTTCTGGAGCAGTAGACCCGATGTTTTTCTGATTCAGAATGGCCAATGCCAGTCCATGTGAGCTCCCTAGTGATGAAGATGTATCAATCTTCATGCATTTCATTTATTTTTTGATATGTTCTAATTTTCCTTGACCCATACTGTGTGTATTCTGTATTCTAATTATTAATGGCCATTTGCAGTTATTTCTTCTTCTTTTGAATTATGTTACACCAGTAAATGCTAAAAGCTTTAATCAAGCCATGTCAAAAGGGTAGACACTAATTTGAGGAAACATCTCTTTCCCTCCCATACTTTTAGTATTTTTATTATCCACCACCCAAGGGGCTCATCCTTTGGTGTTATCACAGATAATGTTCTATTGCTATTCATTATGTACTCACCAGTAAGTGATCCATTTGTAGCTTCTTAAAGAAGTTACTCACTACTTAGTCTCCAAGCACTTTCCTTGTGATCATAAGATTACTGAATAAATGGAGGAAAATGAATCAATCCAAAGTAAAGAAACTATTCATGGATTCCCTCTGGACTCCAACAGTCAACAATATTAGAAGCTGGATTCTAAGATATACCAACATTATCTAAGTATGCAGTTATAAGCTAAATAGAATTATTCACTTCTCAGCAAAAACTCAAAGGATTTAGAATTGAAAATATATATTTATTGGATTCTTGAGTGGCATAAACAAAATTGATACAGATATTACCCCCTGGAGTATCAAAAGCATTTTCCTTTAGAATGACAATACAATTGAATGCCAGTAGACATTAAAAAATATATATGGCTTTGCACTTACACAAATCTATTAGCCCTCATTGCAGCAGCTATTATCATTTGCATAAAGGACTGATATGTCTGTTCAAAGGGACTTTTCACTTGGAAGGAAAGATCTATTATTTCCATAGATTCATTAAGAAGGTATACAGGAAGGCATCAGTGACAAATCTAACTCCATGTGCCTTAAATAATTCCTGGTGTATTACGTAGACTATTTTTAGATAAATGAAAAAAGTGAATGGGTCAAATTAGTACCTTGCCTTGACTGTTGAAGTGTGGTCTTTATGCATCATGCTGCCTAGAGGAGTCTCTGGGTAGCAATATAATCCCGAAGACCTAGTGACTGCCCAGAGAGCATCTTACTCTTGCTGTGCTTCCTATTTGTTGCCCTACATGAGGTTCTTTTGAATACATTTTATTGTGAATTTGGTGAAGGATTACAAAGCAGATCCATTTTCTATCCAATATATCATACACATTTTGCTTCATATCATTTACACCGCGCCCTCTGTTTTCTGTTCCCATTACTCTCTGTTTCCTAAACCTAGTAAGCTTTGTCCTTGGGCAAATATTTCCCTTGTGATTCTCAATTAGTTGATTGTTCTGAGGAATAAGTACCCCTTTAGTGGTATAGTTCCCCTTATGGATTAGCCTACAGTTTGATTGAAATTGAGCTATGAAGGTATGTATGTTCATTTCCAGTGTAAGGTAATTTTTACTGTCAGTTTCACTTGAAAGCAATAATATCAGATCCAAGCCCTGTCACTTGAAAACATATTCATTACTTACCTGATGATCTCATGTATGTCAGATAAAACAGAGTTCCAACTTATGTGGAACATCATAGATTGACAGTTTCTCTAAACAGCCTATGAATTCTGCCATTTCTGTTGCAAAAATCCCATGGCCAGCTTCCACTGTGAAACCCAGAGAGAACTCAGGTTCTTCCATATCCTTTATCTGTTGTTAAAAAAGCTGCTAAACATCACTTTCATCTCAGACTCAGTCCATCGTTGGTCTTAGAAGTCTGCTCTTACTTAGGCAAAAGGCACTAAAGTTGTATTATTTTTCACTTACTAAGCAGGTACTTCTTCAAAATGATCATTTATATATAAGATTGATATAGTTCAATCACAAGATGATGTTGTCTGTAGCTTTTCTTATCTCTGAGATGCTGGAAAATCTTTAAAAAATTTTAATATAAAAATTGTTTAAGTCAAAGTATGCAACAAATAAAACCTACAGAAAACATTTTCTCATCACAATCTTTTGCTTTACCAAAGGTTCCCATGTTCCATTGCCTAACCAAACTGGGAATAAATAAATGCAGTCCTGATTTTTTTGTCAATTCTTACACTAATGTTTTTCTCTGAGTTTATTCCTGTTTTCAAATAACAAAAAGTTACATTGATAGGAAACATTTTGATAAATACAAAAGTACAAAGATGTGCCTAACATTAAAAATAAAATGAGACGCAGAGTTAGTCCTACTAGTCAACAATTGTATAAACAAAAAAAATGTTACCTAAGTAAATGAAGTGGTGGGAGAATAAGAGTAAAATGGATTTCATTCGTATACTAATACTTCCAATAAATAATCATGCCTGACTATGTAAACATTGATGGGTATAAAATATACGAGGATTATTCAGTCCTACTTTGTCTCAGGAAATGTCTAAAGAAAGGATCCCATTTTGGAAACCTCAGAATCTCATTTGGAAAAGTAAATAATGAGTGCTGGTATAAAAAGGGTTAAGAAGATGACTCTAATCCTTGTACGACTCAGAGTCATGTAATATTTATTTTGCACACCTGTTTCCAAGACAACAATGGCCCCATGATGGTCCTTTCATGCATATACTAATTTGCATGTTGGGGTGGTGTCAATTGTTGGACTCCTTCCAGTTGATTAACTCCCACTTTTCCATGTCTTGACAACATAGCTTCAAGGTTGGCTTGTACTCTATAGCCCAGAAACTATTTTCACACATCTGTTTTTTCTTGGAAAGTAGGCAAGAAAATACCATTACCCTGAACTGCTTGATGAAGCAACTAATTCCAGGAGAGTGTACACAGTTTACCAAGAGCCAGGCAGCTAAGAAAGAGCAAAGCAGAGACTCTTCTTTCCACTGCATCAGAATTCCTAGCCAATCGAGTGGGATCCAAACCCATCTCCATGGTTTCATGTTGAACTCACAAAGCAGGAGCAAAGCTCCCTCCCTTGGTCCATGCTGAGGTTTTTCATTCCAGGATGAACAGATTACTTTGCAAACAGGAACTGACAGTTGTTGATGTTTTGATGACCCCACAGTCACTATGCTCAATTTAATACATCTTAGCTTGTTTAACCCTGTCAATTATTCCCTGATTTAGGTGTAATTTCTCATTTTACCAAGGAGGCATCAAGACCAGGAACATTAAATAACCTTCTCTAGGTCAAAGCATTGGTAAGTGGTGGAGTCAGGATTTCAGCAATCTCAGTGTTATGTCAAAGGCCTGGGTCTTTACTTCATTACACATTGCCTCGAAGAAAGAAACATTAGCTCCTCTTCACCACATATCTAGGGACCCCTGCCCTAAGAAATAACAGAGCATACTTGCAGTGGACCTTTCTAATAAGAAGTAACCTTGGTTTCCTTTGATCATGAAAGAATGCTTCAGAACTGCACCGTGTTTACAATGCCTTGCTGCTGGAATTTCTTTCTTTCCGCTGAGACGTGAAACCACAAACTAGTTGCTTTGGGTAATTAAAGATCCTTTGCACCATCTGAATGTGTCAACAGCCAGTGTCCTGGGTAAATTTCAAGTAAGTAATTACACTCTGCCAATCTGAAATGCCTCCCTAATTTCATTTCCCTAATATATCTACTTACTGTACCTTTTAGCTTGGCCTTAGATAATTCTGAAATAAATAAGACTACGTGATCAGTTGCCTGATGAAAAACATGAACTTTCATTCCAAGACTGTCTGAAGTCTTTCTATATTATTGGATTGGAGTGAAGAAGAAAAACAACAAAAATATTAGGAGTTTATTTTCACCCCTCACATATCAGATTTCCCATGGTGAATTCCAGCAACCAGAAATGAAGACTGCTCATATCTGCCTTTTCTTCTTTCAGCTATACTGGTGGTCATGAGGAGAAATCAATTTATTCATATTACAAGGACTTCACATTCCTTGGAGGGAAAAATTATTGAAATATTGCATTTATAGGTACAGACAACCCCAAACCCATGATATTTTTAAAAGAGTTCCACTCCAGAAAATAAAGTGTCATCCTGAAATTCATCACACATGGTTTATTATAACAAGCCATGTTCTTCCCTCGAGGGAGCCAAGTCTCCACAGCAAGTCATAATTTGCAGGGGATTCTTCTCATAGGCTTTAGGAGGGAGGATTTTCCTGCAGTAGATCATTTTGAAAATGACTGGCAAATCACTCGGCTAAGTGAATAGGACAAGGAGAAAACCTGCATAATATTTTAGAAGTTAATTTCCTGAGCAATAGCTCTCAAAGAGTTTGCTTATATAACTAATCCTTTGCAGTCAAAAATATGGTATATAATCAAGCGATTTATAAACCAATGGTCTAGTTAATAATTCTATAATTGCTAGGAAAGCAAATGAGGCAATTATTAATCCCATCTAAAAGCATTTAAAGTGGTTTAATAAGTGATCTCCCTAGTCCCTCCAACCTACCATACACACACACACACACACACACACATGCACACTCCTTTGATCTCACTCCAAAGAGCAGTTTTGTAGCTATATCTCAATTTTCTGATTAAGAAAGGCAAAGAATTGGTATAGGCATATATGTTCATTTTTATTTGTACAGAGTCTGCATGTTTTTGATTGTTTGTTTTGTTATGTTTTACTTTTTTTCCATAGAAATTAAAAAGCATTTTTCAATCTGTCGAGGAAAACAAGTCACTAACTTCTAAAAATGGCTGTTTGCTCCACATGAAGTGTATAAATTCCTCACATTGACCACACACAGCCCTGTAATTATTCAACTTCATAGAAGGTCTAGAGGCCACAATTCTATTTAAGTTGAAAGAAAAAGGAAGTTGTCGAGTTATAAGTTTGAAGCCATTCTCCAGGAATTGAAAGTAGCATTTGGCTGAGAAGAACACACAAATTCACTCACGAAGCTAGTTTCAACCAGTCTTAACTGTAGTTCTCTGACCCTTCCTTGAGGTCACTAGGTCTGGATTTGGCATAGTGGACCATGTGCTTGTCTGAGTCAACATAGCCAATGGGTGGTTTAAATCATGGGCGTGTAGGGTGGGCATGGGCATAGTGTGTTCAACAATAAAATCTGATGATTATTGAGCTTTGATGGATATGATTATAGGAGAGCAGGGCATTGGTGCTGTCCAAACCTTTGATCTCTCACATAAGGATAATTATATGACTCTTAAGTCAAATTTCTTAATTTTGTTGTAAATTAAATTTGATGAAAATGGTGCACCCTGGC
This sequence comes from Echinops telfairi, assembly GCF_000313985.2. Lineage (NCBI taxonomy): Eukaryota > Metazoa > Chordata > Mammalia > Afrosoricida > Tenrecidae > Echinops > Echinops telfairi. The sequence goes on along the minus strand of NW_022111370.1, from coordinate 2,795,445 downwards.
TAAATCTTGTATATGCTAATTCTGAGTAAGTAGATCCACTAACTAGAACAGACATAATTCCCAATTATGTGTTGACTTATACCTGGAACCCAGATTGTCCCTTTAAAAAATTGGTATTTAGTGGAGAAGGAAAGGATTTCAAGGCCACTGAAGAATTAAAGAATCAGAAAAGTATCAACACTTCCTGTTACTGGTTAACATCAAATTGATTCTGACTCCTAGTGATTCCATGTAAAACAAAACAAAGCTTTTCCTGCTCCTGCATCATTTTTGTGGGATAATTGAGTTGTGTTAAAGCTGAATTGTGTCTTCCTAAAATATATTACTAGTTCCTATCTCTATGGGTGAAATCCCACTTGTGGACATGGTGTTACTTGCTACGCTACTGAGGCTGTGCTGGTGCAGGGTGTGCTCTAAACCTAATCAACTCTCGCTGACATGAAGAGCTATGGGCACAGAGACTCGGCCCACTCACTGTTCCTGAGTAGAGCACCCCTTTGGGGTTCCAAGATGTTCAATCTTTATGGGCTCAGATGTGCTCATTTTTCCCTGAGATGTGACAGGAGGTTTGAAAAAGCTGATCTTGTGGTTAGAAGGTCTGTGTGTAGCTCACTCCAGCACCAGAACTCCTTGTGGACTAGAAAGCATAAGCAGTGGGTGGGGGGTAGGGGTAGGGGGGTAGCAGGTGGGGGGATAGATGCCATACCATCTGAAGATCATCAGGGAACTGAGGAATGATGAAGAGGCAGGGTCTTCCACTCAAGGCAAGGAAGAGAGTCTTCCTCAGAAGTCTTTTCCTGAATTCAAATTCCTAGATTTCTTAAACTTATGAGAACAAATTTATATTTCTAAAGTTGCCCCACTTATGATATTTATATTACAGCAGCACAAGGAAATGAAGGAAATATGGCTGACCATATTGTTAAGAGTACTGTGTAATGTGGGTGCCTTCCAACCCTGGAACTCATCTTCCCAGAATATATCAGAGGCCTTTTCCCAGCTTCTTCTAACCTTGAAGCTCTGCTAAAACCTGTCCACTAGGGGTGACCCCATTGATATTTGAGATATTAATGATGTAGCTTCCAGTATCATGGCAAAACACATGCACAGCAAGACACATTGGAAGACAGATGGTGGAATAGTGGTCATAGGTATCATATATGGTACAGGACCAATGCCAGACACCTTTGATCTATTTATTTTATGAAGATACTTCAAACATTTCATGGAGAAATTCTATTTCATTACACACACCCAGCACCACCACCACCACAGTCTCAAAGGTATGTAATGCTCTCCTCATTTTCAGATGAGGTAACCATGAGTCTGCTAATGATAGGCTACATGGCCAAGTTATATAATAAGGTTATGCTGATCATTGATCAAAGTGACGTTGGCATATCAGTTTAGATCGCAACCATAGGTTCTAAAGACTGAGTGCTGTGCTGTGATATATTGTGTGTTTATCCTGTTTTATAATAAATTGATTTGGCCAGGAACAAGTCAAGATCCTCTGTGATCCTTGACCCACTTAAGGGAGATACAGTGGAAAATATTAAGCCATGTAATCAAAGCAAAATTAAAGGTAGATTGCAAACCAACTGTTTGATGTACTCAGTTGCTTCTGTCTACACCAAGTGATTTCCTATTTTGCTTGCCTCCAAAATATAAATTCTTAGGGTGTACGTCTAGACTTTCTCATCTTGAATACTGTCAGCAGGATCTATCTTAACTATGGATATGTATTAAAAAGATCTTCGATATATGCTTATTGAATTACACTAAATTCTTTGTCTAACGTGCCAGGTATTCACCAAACCAAGCCCAACCTAACTTTCTCACCTTATCTTTTATTGCCTTCTCACATTAACCGCATAGCTCTGTCCCTGCTGACGTCTTATAAAAAGTAATATCGAGCTCCCTTCTCCTTTAGGAAATTAGTTTTGGATTCTTATCTCCCTGCAAATGAGGTAATGATGGGGTCACAGGAGCTTATAAGAAACACTTGCTGTGAGCTCCACCATCCTTTTGTTCCCTAGTCATCCCTAAGTTGAGAAAAGCCCATAATTTCTCTGTTACTGTAAAGATTTTGACAGCTACCCAGGCATTGTAAAATGGATGCTGCAGGCTCGGCAGTAATCCATCTCATTAGAGCCTGACCTTTGACAAAGGGGAAGGAGTTAAATATTGCACACGATTCTCACAACACAATGTTACTTCTTCATAATAAAAGGAATCAAGCAAACAGGCTTGCACATTATAGGAGGATCTATGCATAATGAAGGAGTCAATACTCATAGGATGATCATGATTAATTTTACCGATTACCAATATGAGTAATGAATTGTCCACAAGTGCTTTATATGGTCACATAATAGGGAAGAGAGCTGAGCTCACAGGATAGCTCCTGCTCCTATTATTGAAACAAAATTCTCCAAACTCACTGCCCTTGAGTCAATGGTGACCAAAAGTGACCCGTGAGGACAGGGTAGAACTTGTCCCTGCAGGTTTCTGAGACTGTAACTCTTGTTTTGTTTGTTTTTTTCAGAGGTTTCCAGCACACTTTTATTTTGTAGACAACTGGGTTGTAGCTTTGGAGGATCAGCATCTGTATAAATTCCTATGAAATGCCCAATGAGTTTCAGTTCCATAGCAGCAGCCTCTTGTGTGTGTATGTATGTATGTATGGCTTGAGTTGCAGTTACACATGCGTAAAGTCTGCGCAGGCTTCGCAAAGGTGGGGCATCCCAGGTAAAGCCTCTTCCAGGGGCTCCATCTTCCAAGGGGAGGTGACTGGGCTCCAGTGCGGCCTGTGCGCAGGAAGCATTCAGAGCCTTGGGGACCTGGTGCTATTTCTCTGCTGCAGACACACTGGGGAGTCAGTGCACTTGTGCTTCATGACCGTCTCTCCTAACTGCTTAGCAGGTGAAAATATAAGGATACCTCTGTTTTTTTAAGTAATACAGATAAACAACTTCTTCGATCACCTATTTATTCTAGAGCTACAAAATTTAATTCAAGAAAATATAGGTCCCATGAAAGACTGAAAAGTTTTATAAAACTAAAGTTTCGTTTTTCCCAATAAATTGTACTTTAGGCAAAACCCTCCCAACGCTTCTAAAATAATACTAAAACGGGGCATCTGATTACACAAGAGCAATAAAAAATTAAATATTTATTTGAATAACCAGGTTGAACTGCAAATGTTGGTAATGCAGATTTTTTAACACTTATCACAAATAAAGCGTGCACAAAAAAAGAAAGGAAAGAAATGGGCTGGTGCAAAGGACGAGATAATGCACAGATGAAGACTAAGCTGCTGTCGGCTTTTTTAAAAAATCAAGGGCCTGAAATCACTATACCAAATATAAAATGTATTAAACACTACCATCCACAGAACAGTCTTGATTATGGACTATATTTTAAAATTATTTGTGTAGCTAATTATATATTGGATTGTGAATGAGTATTATACACACCCCCCCTTTGGGGAGGCAAATTCCTTGTTGCACTATAGAACATCAATTACATTGCAAAAAGTATCCTTTTGTTTGCCTATCAATAAAGAAAACTGTTAATGATATTAATGTTAAATATCAGGAAGGCTACCGAAAAAAGAGTGCTTCCCATGCAGAGTGAAACACTGGCTGGACGGGCTGATGCACTGGTGGGTCTCACCCGGGTCGGAGAGATGCCTTTGAATGATTAAAGTCTAGGCTTTACAAATCAGAGACTCAAAGGACTCATGCAGCCCTCTTACCACTGGGATACCATTGTGTCGCTTACCAATGTTGTCTTTCCAGAATATCCTTCCAGACAGTGTTGTTGTTTTTTTAAAGTCCAGACTTCGGATGATAAATATACACAACGGGAAAAGACACAAACTGCACCTTTAAAAAGAGCCTATGGGGCAAGAGATGAAGTGTATAAAGATTCAAAGTGAAGCAACAGGATTGGGTAACAATATAATTCTCAACTCAGAAGCTGCCTTGAGCCCAGGTGCATCTTCAGTTAATGTACCAGGCAAAAGGCAATGGACTTTATTTTAGTAACTGCATCCACTCACAGATCAGCCGAAGGTCGCCGTCTATGTAGACACGATGAGATTTTTGTCGTTTACAGTCTTTAATTGAAGTGGAGGTAAAGGAATAACTATTTAAAAGCAAAAACGTGATTGCTGTTTGAATTGGGAGGTGGCATCGGGCGTGGGGTTCACGTTCTGTGTGGCCAACTGCGGGGCGACTTCAATGATCCTGGCGGTGTGGTCGCCTTTCTCTACAATCCCAATAATCCATACTTGGTGCCCTTCACCATATTTGGGGGACTTGATCTCTGTACAGGGAGGTTGTGGATCACATAAGAAACTTCGTTCCTCTGTTGTTTGGCCAGGTTCTGTGCATGCCCCCAAATCCCAAAGCCTGTGATGTCGGTGGCCGCATGAGCGTTGAACGTGTGCGTGAGTCCTGCAGCTGTTCTGTTGAGCCTTCCCGTGTTCATCATTGCCTCTTGGTAGGACACCTCTACATCTTCTTGGGTAACCACTAGTTTAATTTTGTTCCATTTCTCAGGAATATCCAGCCACTGGTGCACCGGGACCGTTACCTGCGTTCCCGAGGGGTTTTGTCAACACAAGAACATCTCCGGGCACCACATTATCCAGCATGATGGATTCATTGGGCTGGCAGACAGCTGTAGCGACTCCTCCAAGGACAATCCAGGGAGTTAATAGTTTGGCCTCCTGTCACAGACATCCTTACTTCCTCTGCTGCATCTTTAAAACCCTGTATAATTAGGGGCATCACTTTATCCCTTTCCCCGCTAGTCATTTTATTACTGATCACGAGCAGCATCAGCGTGTTGTCGCACTCGGTAAGCCCCATTGCGTACAGATCCCGGAGGAGGTTGGCACATCCTGCCCATCATGTAAGGGTCGTGGGCGACAGGGTAAGTGTAATCTGTGGCCTGAACCAAGGACAGACCCCCGTGCCTCCGAGGAATGACACAAGTATCCATTTCCAATGCCCAGTGTGGGCATCACTGCCCCCAGAAGCTGTTCATCTTCTTGGAAGTGGCTCTCTTGTAAGGATACCAGGACTTTCTGCAAGACATCTTGGGGCACTTTGCAGCCTGTGCCCTTCAGTTCCATGAATTTGGTGAGCCAATTGTCCAATTCGTAACTTTCTGGGCTAAAGGACTCCCGCATAGACATGGTTCTGGGGTGCACACGCCTCCCAGCTTAGCTTCTTCCCCTCCCTCTCCAAGTCCGCTGGTTTCTCTCCTGGTCCACCGGTTCACTTTTTGCCCTCCTCCT
>NW_022111370.1:2787387-2790034 GCF_000313985.2 Echinops telfairi | reverse complement strand
GTAATTCTTTACAGGAGTAGAAAGCTCAGTTTCCTGATGAGTGGCTGATGGTTTTAAACTGCTGACTCTGTAGATGGCAGCCCAACACTTAACCACAATGCCACCCAGGCAAATGTACAGCTAAAAATGAATGTATTTTTACCCCTTGTGGGGCACACCTTTTGATCAAAATTGGCTGCCATCTCAGATGTAAAAAGTTAAAAGTACCTCTTGAATTACTACTTACTTCAGAAGAAAGCAAAGAAGGGCATCGCCATCTATGTACTATTTCCTCTATGAGAACCACTGGTAAGACAGTAACCAAAACTCTTGACTGATCATGAAAGTTTGTGACTAGAACCAGTTTGATACTCATCTAAGGAACGATGTGATGGTCTTTTTCCAGAAAGATTTACTACCTCGGAAACTCTATGGGCATAGACTTTACGATGGTGGGCTTTCTTGATATTTGTTCAGCATGAAGATATAAGAAATGTGGTGACATCACACAGCACTAGCATCCATCTTTCCTGATTTTAAATCACACACTGCTCCCTTGTTCTGTCCAAATGGCTGTTTCTTATTTTTCCTGCCCCTCTGCATTGCTGCTGCTGTTGGGCGCCACAATGTCAGTCCTGAACCCAAGCAACCTTACGCACAAGCGAACAAAGCATTGCCGCATTGCCGCTCCTGCAATGTCCTCCCGATTGTTCTTCTGCAGGAGTCCATTGTAGAAGCCCTCTGTCAATTTATATCCACACTAGTACCAGGCAATATTCTTGAATGTCCTTTATGCACAGTGGTATCCATATTTATTATGCTCCACAAAGTGAAACTTGGTACTACAGTTGATCTTCACCCATCACGAATGGAAGAAAAGATGGTGTAAGAATGTTGAACAGAAATTGTCAAAGAGCAGTTCGAGAAAGCACCATGAAGTATTCTAGTAAGAAGTTCAAAGACAAAAAGGAGTAGCATGCTCAGCCAACCTCAAGATGAAAGAATTGAAGAAAAATGTCAAGTCTCCAGTTGCTATATTAAAAGGTTATATGGAAAAATCATTGAATGATGCAGGAAATGCCAACATAAGAGAGAAGAAATATACAAAATTGCTAGAACAAAAAAGAACTAGTGAACATTCAACTAGTTGAAGAAGGAGGGAGGGAGGCAGGGATTCATCCATGCAAATGAAGAATTATCCCAAATCAAGGGCAGCAAGTCATGAAGGACAAGGGAAAGGCAGATCTGTGAAGGACATACTTTACCCTGACCTAAGTGTTGAGTGTATGTGTTTAATTAAGGACATTGATTTAATTTTGGTGAAGAAGCATACGTTCCAGTTCTAAGATATTCCATAGCATAGATCCTAGAATTAAAGAATGATTCTTTGATTTCCTGGAGGCCTGATTGCACCTTCGTTAAGCATTTGACAACTAAGCGGTCTGCAGTTCTAACTCATCAGCCACTTTCCAGGAGAAAGATGTGACAGTCTGCTTCCTTAATGAGTGCATTTCAAAGACTTGATAATTCCTTAAAGAAATTGTATGAGGCTGTTTAACTCTGTTATGTAGAGTGGCTATGAGTCAGAATGGACCCTATAACTATGGGTTATGGTAACTGAGCTTCAGTTGCTATAGGGAGCTCTCATTGGATAAATCCCTAAACTGCCTACTCGTGAGACCTAAATAAATCTCAGGGACTAATTATCTAAGAAAGACAAAATTAGAAGCAGTAGAAAATTCTTCAAAAAGAGTAACCGAGTCAAGGTCCCCAGGCTGACAATTGAATAATTCAAAACTTTTGGACTCTAACCCAAATCAATTTATTTTACAAAAGCCATAAGCCTTGTTTAAACTTAGTGTTTATAATTTGAACAATATGGAATTTCTCATATTTTTGATCTCCGAAAATAGCAATTGCATGAGGCTAAATTAAGTTAATATTGTAAATAATGGAGAATAAATAAGCCAGGCCCCTCTGTGTACATTGTCTATATCTAACTTGTCTGCTTTTCCAACATATTACATACCTCATGGTAAGTTGCTATCACTTCACCATCTGATAGTGTGTCTTCTCCTGGAGAGAGAGAAAGGTGTTTATAGAAAAAGGACATTATACTTCATTAATCATTCTTTTATTTGACTATTTCTTGATCCTCTATTAGGTTCCAGACATTGTGCTAAAACTGTGCCAATATTAAAAAAAAGTAGACGTGGGTAGGAGAAAATATGTTTAATGAATAAATATATAGTTCTTTCATGATAAGTGATGAGTTATGAAGCATGACCACTGTAAGAGGAAATAGGAGGAAAAACTATATTTAGCCCTCTTTCATGAAAAATAGCTCTGTATGAACTAAGTAGAGTGTGGTTAAAGAGAAAAAGACAGGCAAAGGAAACAGTAAGTACCGTAGACCTTGAAAAGGAAAGTCCCTTGTCATCTAAGGGGTGGGGAAGTCATCCACCTCAACCATCAGCAAGACCAACAAGAAAGCTAGTTCACGGTTTCATACACGTTTTCAAGATCCAATTTTCAAGCTAACTGTGTCATTGTTGCAGATTAAATTGCATTCCTCAAATTATGTATTACACATTGATAGAATATCTGTGAATATATCACTTTGAGGAAGAAGGATCAATTGATTATGTTGATGAGACCCTATCAGTGT
>NW_022111370.1:2784003-2786469 GCF_000313985.2 Echinops telfairi | reverse complement strand
TAAATAAATATATTATATTATCAGGAATTTGGTTTTATCTCTCTAGAGAACCCTGTCTAAAACATCCTGAATCATGCTGTCAATATTCTTCCCCAACACCATAGTTCAAATGAATCAATTCTTCTGCAGCCATCTTTATTCACAGTTCAACTTTCATGATCATACATGAAAATGGAAAATTCCATGAGTTGGGTCATGTACACCATGGTTCTCAAAGTCTTGGCTTTTCAACACTCTAAAGAGATCTTGTGCAATATAATTAACCAATGTTAGATTTCATTTGCTTTCTTGACTGCTGCTTTCATGAGCTTTGAGTATGGATCCAAGCAAACTGAAGTTCTTGACAAATTCAATCTTTCCTCCATTTCTCAGGGTGTTACCAATTGGGCCAGTTCACATAGAGTTGCAATTGATATTGTAGGCTGAACTCATCTTCTACTGATTTTAATCAGCATGTGCTTTAAGTCCTCCTTGCTTTCAGCAAGAATGATTGTGTCACCTGCTTATTGCAGGATGTTAGTAAACCTTCCTCCAATCTTAATGTGCTGTTCTTCTTCATGTAATCTAGCTTCTCAGACTATTTTCTTAGCATACAAATTTATTACATTTGGGGAAAGGATAAGACCCTGACCTGCAGTTTTTCTAATTTTATTTTCCCCCCAACATTTCATGATCTTAAACCACACTGTCTCCCCTTGTTCTATTTGAACAACTGCCGTTTGATCCAGGTCCAAGTTCTGGATGAGCACGATAAAATGTTCTCCTTCCCCATTCTTCTGAAGGATATCTATAGTTTGTTATTATCCATACAATTGAATGCCTTTGCATAGACAATAAAACACAAATAAACAGCTCTCTTGTATCTATCTCTTCTTTCATCCCAAATCCAAATGATGTCAGCCAGGCGATCCCTCTTGCTACATCCTCCTCTGATTCCAACTTGAATTTCTATCAACTCCATAGAGATAGATTGGTGAAACCATATTTGAGTTATCTTCGGCAAAATTTTACTTGCTTGTAACAGCAATCATATTGTTGGATAATTTCTGTATTCTCTTGGGATACCTTAATTTGGAATGGCACACATATGACTCTCTTCCAATCTGTTTACCAGGCGAATAACTTCTAAATGTCTTGCCTTAGATGAGTAAGTACTTTCAGTGCTTAATCAGCTGGTTGAAATATTTCAGTTGGTACAGTGTCAGTTCCTTTGTTTTATATAAATGCCTTCAGTGCACCTTGGCTTCTTCCTTCAATACTATTTGTTCCTGCTGGTGGATTCAATATTTTGTCCATGGCATCCTTCGGGACTTCACTTGAAGCTTGAAGGTTTTCTTATTTTTTTTTTCACCTTGAGATATGTTTAATTTGTTCTTTCTTTTTTTGGCTTTCTAACTCCAGGTTTGTATATGTGTGTATACATATGCATGTTTATTGATAGGCATACATACATAGGCATGTGCGCTATGTATCTCCTGGATGTTATTTAAGCATTAGACTGCTAACTGCAGGGTCACCTGTTGAAATGCATCAACAGCTTCATGAGGGAAAGATGGGGGCCTCCAGCTCCTGTAAAGATCAGAAAGATGTACAGCATCTAACCCTACATACCAGGGGTGGAGAACCTCTTTTTCTGCTAAAGGTTATTTGGATATTTGTAACATCATTGAAAGGCCATACAAAATGACTAAGTTAACCTTATTAACCTGCTATATTTGGTGAAATATTTCATTAACTCACTCCTAATATGAAGGCTGGAATTGCTTCTATTCGGTGAGGCATGTGATGCTAGGTGATATTCATGATGATAGTTCAAAGCCATAACAAGAAAAACATTATAGAAAAATTAGCAATTTGGGGAATGGTAACCTACTCTATTTTCAAAATCTAGATCATCCCCCCGCCCCCCCACTTTTCTTCCATGTGCTAGTCTTTGATGTTGTTAGGTGTTTTCAAGTCAGTTCCAACTCATAGTGACACTGTGTGCAACACAACAGCGCACTGCCTAGCCTTGGCCGCCTCACAATTTCTGTTACAATTGAGCCCATTGTTTCAACTACTGAGTCAAACCATCTTATGGAGGGGCTTTTTCTTTCTCATTGACCTTCTATTATACCAAGGATGGTGTCTTTTTCCGTTTCTTTACTTGTTATGCTTTAGAGGGAGGCATTGGAGATTCAGGTACAGAATTCTAGTCTTCCTGGTAGACAACCTCAGTTCAATACCAGCCCAAATTCTTCAAGTGCAGTCAATATCCAAATGTCCATAGAAGCTTGCATGCAGCTACGATGCTAAATAGTTTTCAGAGAGAGTGCCAGATTAAAGCAGACAAGGAAGAAAGGACAGTAATTTTACTTCTAAAAATCAGTCAAAGAGAACTTCAAATTACCTTCTAAATCGAGATTGCAATAGTTCAATTCACAGCAAATCACGGGGCTGACAAAGTCCCCAGCAACATTTCGTTTG
>NW_022111370.1:2782131-2783401 GCF_000313985.2 Echinops telfairi | reverse complement strand
GTTGAGAGACATCAAACTTCCATCCCTTAGTTTCTGAGAGCCCATAAGAAAATATCACTAAGTAGAGGGTTTTAAAGAACAGAAATTAGCTAACTCAAAGCCCTACAAGCTAGAAATTGCGTTCAAGGTCTCACCCATGTGGCTTCCTTCTGAAGACTTAGATTCTGTGCTACCAACCATCCTTCCCTGTCATGCGTCAACTATCTTCATCCATAGTCATGTGTCAACTACCTTCATCCTGCATGTGCCTCCGTTTCATGTCAGTTTTTCCTTGCATAAAAAGTCAATCAGAAGGGATTGTGATTTGGATTAGGATCTCACTGTACACACCCTCTGGCATGACTTCAACTAGTTTGACTTAGCTGATCCTCCACAGAGATCCTATTTCCAAACAAGATCACAAGAACAAGAACTGGAGCTAGAACTTCAACCAAGTTTTGAGAGAAGGGGCACATTTCAATGTATTCAAAGATTACACAAATTTCATGTTCATAACCATACTGTGCTTGTATCCATACATAACCTTTGACAGTAACTAACCGATTCTCAATTTTTATTATTTCGTCATTCATGGAGTGGCAAAATTTGAGAACTGGATTTTTTCCCACTGAAAATGATTTCATGGTAAAATTTTCATCTTCTTTTGGGTGTCAATAGATTCTTCCTTTGCAGTGCTTCGTAGTTTTCTGTGGTGTGGATGTCTTCATGGTCAGCAGTTTGAACCGCCAGCAGCTCTGCAGGAGAAAGACTGCGCCTTCTACATCCATAAATAGTTGCAGTCTCCAAAACACACAGCAGAGTCTCTGAGAATCAGGGATGGCAGTGAGTTTAGTCTGAGTTTGGACATTAAAGATCTTTGGGTCATTTTGGTTTTTGCGATAAGCCTGCTATATAAACATTTGTTTGGAAATTTTGTATGAACACATTTTTGTTTGTTTGTCTGGAATAAATGCCCAGGAATATAATTTCTAGGTTATTTGCTGTGATAGTTTGGTTTATTGTGCTAACCTGACCAATATGACATGTGGGGTTAATAAGGTCACAGTTTGATTGGAGGGCAAAGAGATAAGTGGCTCGGCAAGGCCCACCCCCCTCTCTCTCTCTCTTACTCTGGTGATCTGATCAGCACGCCGCTGCTTTAGCTAGTTATCTGCCTCAACTTGTGAGCTACACAACCCATGGATCTCGTTGCTTTGTATGCTGGTGTATACATTGCTTGAGCTTGAAGCTGATGGGTCCTGTCATCTTGCATTGCTTGAGTTTGATATCC
>NW_022111370.1:2780337-2781716 GCF_000313985.2 Echinops telfairi | reverse complement strand
ATCTATCTATCTATCTATCATCTACCTATCTATCTAATCTATCTATCATCTATCATCATAAGTGTCCTGGTTTTGTTTCTCTAGAAAACTCTGCAAACACATATGCTTAGGGAAGATTTAGATGTTTAAGAAACTACCAAACTTTTCAGAATAGCTGCACCATTTTCTGTGCCCATTCACAATGCAGATCTGATTTTTATCATTCTTACTAACATTTGATATTTCCACCAACATTTTAGGTCTTCACTATTAAAAAGAGCAGACATTCTGATCCATATTTTGTTTTAGGGCTTAGTTTGACATGATACACATATTTCCCTAATGCTGAGTGACATTTAATATCATTTTTTATACTTATCTTCCAAGTGTATAGCTTCCTCCATGTAATATCTCTTTATGCTTTTCACCATTTGCTAATAAGCTTCATTTTTGTACTGTTGAAGGTTGAGAATTTGTTATGGATTCTACATACTAGTCCTTAGTTGAATATGTGATATTCAAATAGTTTTTCCATGTTTGTAACTGGTCTCTTTATTTACTTTCTTCATATCCACATAAGAGGCCTTATGAAGAGCCATGGTGATATAATAAGTTACGCATTGGGCAGATATCCTTAACGTTAGCAGTTTGAAACCCACAGCCACTTCATGGGAGAAAGATGGGGTCTTCTAGTCACCCAGAGTTACAGTTTCAGAAACTTAGAGAGGCAGTTCTAACCAGCCCTAAAGGGTCATTATGGGTTGGAATTGACTCCTTAGCAATGAATTTGGTTTTTGTTGTTTGTTTAGTGCCTAGTGCTATTCTCTAAAGATTTATACCAATTTTGTCATTTTATATTTGACAGTTAAGTCTTTGCTTCATTTTTGTATGAGGCTTGGAGTGTTTTTTAAATGTCACCCCACACCCACACCCCATGAATGTTCAGTTGCACTGTCACCATTTTTTAAGGTTATTTCTATTAAAATATATTTAGCACCTTTTGCAAAAAAAAAATTATTAGGTATCTTCTGTTGGTTCTGACCCCTAGCAGACCCTATGTACAACAAAAGGAAACACTACTGATCCTGTAGCATCCTCACCACTATATGTGAGGCCACGGTTGTGTCCACTTTGTCAATCCATCTCCTCGTGGGCTTCCTCTCTATTCCTGCCCCTCGACCTACCATGCATGGTGTCCTCTTCTCGGGACTGGTCTCTCTGGATAAAAATCCAAAGGATGGAGAGAAGTCTAGCTATTCTTGCTTCTAAGGAGCATTCTGGATATATTTCTCCCAAGACAGGTACAGTGAACCCTCGCCACTTCGCGCTTCGACTTCCGCGGCTTCACTCTATCGCGGTTTCTGCGTAACAGCGCATGCTCTGTCATTACTGCCACTGAT
>NW_022111370.1:2777391-2779084 GCF_000313985.2 Echinops telfairi | reverse complement strand
AGCAGTTATACTCTGTCCTATAGGAATGCATTTCATGCTCCTTTGAAATGACCTTTGAATTTGGGGAATTAAAATAAGTCTAAAGGGGTGAAATCAAGGACGTAGTTGAATGTGGTAAAGTATCATAGGACAACTCTTGCTACCTTCCAAGGATAAGGTAAATAGGGTGATAAAAAAAAAAATCCTTGAAGCAATTTTTCTAGCCATTTTCTCACCAATGCGGTTTCAGTGCTCCACAAGCTTCTTCATTAGATGCCCTCATGATCACCTTGTGCTCTTCAAGGAAAGTCACCTAGATTGTTGTGATACTATTGTTAGCTGTTCTCCAGTGGGTCCCAACTCATAGCAACCTTATGTACAACAGAACTCAACAACACTGTTACTGAACCATCCTCTGCATTGTTCTCATGTTGGAGGCCATTGTTGCAGGCACCCTGTCTATCCATCTCATTGAGGTCCTGCTTTTTTTTTTCTACTCCCCTTCACTTTTCCAAGGATGATAAGCCTCTCTAGGGATTGGTCTCTCCTGCTTGCATGTCCAACAACATCTGTCTATTCCTGCTCTAAGGAGCACTCTAACCATACTTATTCCAAGGCAGATTTGTTGGTCCTTTTAGTAACTCATGGTACTTTCAATATTCTTCTACAACACCACAATTCAAATGCATTAATTTCTCTTCCTTGGTTTCCTTTATTCAATGTCCAACTTTAACATGCAAATGAGGTAGTTGAAAATACCATGGCTAATGTCAGGCACACTTTAGTACTCAAATAAATATCCTTGCTTTCAACACTTTACAGAGGTCTTGTGCAGTCTGATCTCTTGACTGCTGCTTCCATTGGTCGTGGATCCAAATAAGATGAAATCCTTGACAACTTCAGTAGTTGATCCATTTATCATGGCATTACCTACTGTTCCAGTTGTGAGAATTTTGTTTTTGTACATTGAGTTCTAATCCATACTGAAGGTTATTGTGTTAGTCAGGGTGGACTAGAGAAACAACCAGGAAGACTCATATGTGTATAAGAAATAGTTTTATATACAAGAGCATATGAATATTGAGAAAACATCCCAGCCCAGTCCAGATTAAGTCTATATGTCTGATATTAGCTCATATGTCTGATACCAATCTATAAAGTTCTCTTCAGACTCACCAAACACATACAATGATGCCAAATGCAGGAAGATCACAGGCCAGTGGGTGGAACGTCTTGTGGATCCAGTGGCAGTGTAAACATCTCAGTGCTGGCAGGGGTTTCCATATGGCTTTTCCAGCTCCAGAGCTCTAGCGTAGCTAGCTCCATGTGTCTTGTCAATGGAAATGTCTCACAGGGAGAGAGCATGTGTCCCGCCTCCAGTGAACTATTTATTTCCTTAGCACCTCCAAATGAGGTCATTAAGCTGTGACCTGATTGACAGTCTGAACTCCCCGCCTTCACTCTTAAGTCTCAAATTGACAACAGATTATGTAACTAACACAGCAATCCATACAATAATCCATCTTTGTCTTCAATAGCAACTGCTTCAAGTCTTCCTCACTTTCAGCAATCAAGAGTGTACCATCTTCATATTGCAGGTTGTTAACAAGCCTTCCTCCATCCTGATGTTGCATTCTCCTTCATATAATACAGCTTCTTTGATTTATTTGCTCACAACAGATGTGCTCAGAACCATGTAGTGTTCTGCACTTCT
>NW_022111370.1:2774938-2775942 GCF_000313985.2 Echinops telfairi | reverse complement strand
AGCTCATCAGTTCTTCTGTCATTCGTGGTTAATGAATCAAAGTCTGTTTTTTGAGAGGTTGTCCATATTCGGTGAGGACATCCTGATGGTAGTTTTACTTTTCTTCAGCTTCAACCTGAACATACATATGAGCAGTTGATAGCCTGTTCCTTGGGCGGATGTTCCTCATTTGACTGCTGATACTGAGCTTCTCCATTGTCTATTCCCACAGATACAGTCAATTTGATTTCTGTGTGTTCCATCTGGAAAAGCCCATCTGTGTAGTTGCCCTGTGTGTGTTCTAAAATGGTATTGGGAATGAAGAAGTCATTAGTCTTGTACATTTCTATCATATGATCTCCAGTTTCTTTCCCACCATCCAAACCATGTTTTCCAGCTACACTTCCTGCTTCTTTGTTTCTAGATTAATCCTTTGAAATAAGAGAAGGAGAGGGGGAAAAAACCAACAATCTCCATTACCCTTTTAGCTGACCTCTCTGCCTTGAATTTAATTGGCCCAGTAAACCCCTTCAGAAGCCTATATTTTGATTGGACCTTTAAAAAAAATTATGGCAAACTAAGGAGACCAAGACAGCTGTATTACTGATGGAGCTCATCTGCATCCCTCTACTTACTGCAGAGACAGGTTCAAACACGTTTTGTTTCGAATAAAGCTATGCTTATATGAACCCATGAGCAAAGTTTTTTTCACTTACCCTTCTGTACAAGTATCCTTTGTTTCCCTTATCTTTATCTGTGCCCCTAAAAGTTTTCAGCTTCATTAATCTCTTCAAAGAAAAAGACTCGGGTTTTATGGCTTATGTTTTTAATTGAATTGAATTCTGCTTTATTTATTTTTCTTTTCCATGATTTGGATTTATTTTGTTCATCTTTCTTAGGTTTCTATGTGGAGGTTTAGATTTGAAAGTTTCCCTTTTTTCCTCCTTTTATGTACATTGTCTACTCTTAACTTCTGAGTGGTATTTTAACTGAGTTTCAAAGTTTACATTTTTTTGTTTTTCTTT
>NW_022111370.1:2766737-2774079 GCF_000313985.2 Echinops telfairi | reverse complement strand
TGGACCACCAAGCGGGGCTGAGGTGAGCATGCTATGATGAAATGTGTCTGACTCCATTATTCTAATATCTCCTTTATTCTCTCATGTTCTCGATGACTTTAATATAATATATATATCTCAACCATACAATTGTGCTTACAAACCCATGGTTAGTGGTGGGGGGCTGGCTCCCACCAACTCATATTACAGTTATCTGTGTTTTTTCAGTTTATTCACTTATTAAATTGGATAATTTTTCTAGCTTAATTATTTCTTGCCCTATCGTTTCCATTTCCTGTGACTAAACCTATCTTTCTTTGTTTTTAAAAATATTTATTCATGACAGCTTTGAATACCAAAATTTCTGCTTATATTTTTCTCTTTTTGCATATTCTATGTCTTTGAAAAATCCTTACTTGTCTTATTTTTCAGTGTGATGTTTACTATTCCTCATTGAAACTTCTTTCATGGTGGCTGCTTGAACAACTCCCAGCAATATATCTTCCTTTGCCCTTTCATTCCTGGTAAAATCAAAGAATGTTTAATGTGTAAACCCTTTGTTTTCAATTTTTACAATCGTGGTATTATAAACCTTTGCCCATTATAATTGAGTAATTTCACTCATCATGTGCTGGGTCCAGGCTTATCCATAGGAAGAGGTGGTTTGCAGATGCATCATTATTCTGTACAATTGCAAAGTATTCTATTAGGGGTATATACCATCGTCTGTTTATTCATTCTTCCACTGGTGAGCACATTAGTTAATTCTGTCTTTTTGCTGTTCTGCATAGCACTGCTATGAACATGACTGTGCCTACATTTATTCCTGTTGCAAATCTTTTTTATTTGTTTCATGTTGCAAAGCTTATTGCTATAGACTATATATCAAGTAGAAGGGATTTTTGGTCATCTGGCATTTTAATTTCCAACTTTTTAAAGAAGTGCCATATTTCTTCCAACAGTGTTTGAACCATTTAGATCCGACCATCAGGGTGGCAGGGTTCCAGTCTCACTACCCTCTTGCCACCATTTGTTTTTCTCTGCTTATTTTTTGGAGATAAGAAGACATTTCCTTGTTGTTTTGACCTGCATCTCTCTAATGGCTAATATCACAACCACTTTTCATATGTTTATTCCCACTGGAATGTCTTAATTGGTCAAGTCTCTTTCCATGTCCTCTGATCATTTTTAGTTGGATGGTTTGTATTTTTCTTGGTAAAGCATTAACATTTTCTATGGGTGAAAAATGTGGCAAAGAAATTAGATGGTGCCTACCTATCAGGTAAAGTAGTGTCTGGGATCTTAAAGTCTTGTTTCCAAACAAGAAGCCATTTAAGTGAGATGTCAACTAAGGTCATGGAAGAAGCGCTCAATCACCAGGAACTGACGGACTGTAAATCATTTAATCCGCATTCAAAGGAGGAATTAGTATCAGAGCCTAAATTGTAAGAATCCAGTTTGCAGAAGGCTATGACAGTGGGAGCCCAAGATACGTTTTCAGGAACTTCATAAGAGATGAGCTTCTGGTGATCTCCCTTTATCCATAATTGAGGGATGGGAGGAAAGTGGTTACTAAACACAATGCATAGGAGAGATGAGTACAGAAGATAAAAGGTATAAACCTGACTTGAACAGTGAAAACTTTGTCTTTGATGCCCCCGCCCCCTTTGATGCATACTGGAACTGATCTGGTTTTCAACATTTTCTGTATTTTTGAGGTTTTTTATTGTTTTGTTTTGTTGTTTGTTCATATTAGGATTTGTCTCAGAGGTATTATGTCATTGGGGGTCACCCTCTTGAATTTGTGTTATATGTTTTTCTGTTTTGGGGTATATGAAACCCATGTTTGATGAACCTATAGGGACAGCAAGTAGAATAAGGATTTGGGGGCAGGGGGATACAGTTAGGGGGGCAGGGGTAAAAGGGAGATGATGTCAAAGAGTTCAGGAAGGAAAAGAATGTTTGGAAACTGTGGTAGCAATTGTACAATACTACTTGATGTGATTGTACTATGGAATGATATATATGTAATAACTCCAAATTAATAATACATTTAAAAAAAATTAGAGATTAGAATGTGTGAAAATAATTTGTCAAATGCACTAAGGGAACACATGAACATCAGACTCTATGACTCTGAGAGCAAAATAACTAGATGTGTTAGTCTGGATACATTAGAGAAACAAATCCACAGGCACTCATGTATAAGAGAGAGTTTTATATAAAGGGTTAAGTACACACCAAGAAAACATCCCAACCCAGTGCTGCCCAAGCCTACAAGTCCAACATTAACCCATTAACCCATATGTCCAACGCCAGTCCACAAAGTCCTCCTCCATCTCACAAAACACACACTATGACACCGACTACAGGCAGAAAGGTGAATCAATGAACGTGTAAGCATCTCAGCTCTGGCAAGGGTCTCTACACGGCAGCTCCAGCACCCAGGGCTGCATCGGGGTAGGTCCATGTGGCTTCTCCTCGGGATGTGTTGCAGAAAGTGAGCCTTGCTATATGAAGCAGGGAACTGGCTAAGGCAGCTGCACCTTGGTCTGAGCACCAGAAAGCAAGCGACCTGAGAACTTGAAAGGCGAGGCTCACTGAGCCATTTATCTCTCTGCCCTTCAGTTCACTCCACATGTGTTTATTGGCCAGGTTGGCACAATAAACGTTAACTATATCAGTAGATCATGTCCTTTTACCAATCTCAAATTCATTGGAAGGTCCAGGTCAGAGTGGGTGAAAAATATAGCAATGTTTGTGATCATTAGCAATAAAAGAAATACAAATTCAAGCAACATTAAGATATCACCTCACACTGACACTTTTGGCAAAATTCAATAAAACAGAAAATAACAACTGATGGAAGGATGTGGAAAGATAGGAGTGATTTTACATCGCTGGTGGGACTGTAGAATTGTACTACTATTATGGAAATCTGAATGGAACTTCCCTAAACAAATGCAAATAGAAGTACCTTATGACTGAGCAATCTCTCTATTGGTTCGTTACCCTAAAGGAGTTAAGAATATACCATGAACAGACATATGTCCACCTATGTTTATTTCAACAATTTCCACAATAGCAAAAGCATGGACACAACCAATAAAAAAAGACCCAACTCTAGACGAATGGATAAACAAGCTCCGTACGTTCATAGTAAGGGATTTTATATATCAATACAAACAATGATACTGCTCTCAAAACACCACAGGACCCGGACAAAACCCAACAACCGTCTGCTTAGCAAATTCAACCAGTCTTACAAAGCTAAATATTTAATATCGCCATTGTTATAAGGAAAAGCAACAAAAAGGAAGAAATGTGGTTTACACACCAATAGACAAGACTTTAATGACTGTGGGGGTGGGGGTGGGGTGGGGCACTGCAGACAGGGTGAGGGGCAAAAATATGGAGGGTTTAACAGAAAAAAAAAAACCTTCCAGATTTCTTACCCCTCAGAGTTAAATTTTCACCTGACTGGCTAAAAAATGAGAGAAAAAATGTTACATACAAATTCATTTCAAGAAAAAAAAAATTTGGAATGACATTCAAAATCATAAAAAGGAGGAGTCTCACTCGCCGATACAGACTGGTAGCCCCCTTGAGACTATTGCCGTTAATCACATTTCAAGACTAGGCGTAAAGTCACACAGGGCTGTTTTCAGCTAGACAATAGACAGGTCTGTAATATAGGCTCATCAGAATAAATAAGCCTTTATTCTTTTTTTTAAAGGCAGCATTTACTCTAGGACAAAATTCAAATAAAAAGAACTGTACCAAACTCATTTCCATAGAATCAATGATGACTCATAGCAACCACTGTGCTGTGGGTTTCCGAGACCGTAACTGTTTACGGAGTAGAAAACCCAGTGCTTCTTCTTGGAGCTGCTGGTGGTTTTGAACTGCGGACCATAAGAATAGCAGCCTAACATATAACCGTTCCTTTAGGAAAGAAGGTGAACAGAAATAAGAAACACAAAGAAGTGAATAACTGATATTTCATTGTGGGGATTGCAATCCATGACAAGAGGAAACAATCTGTATATAAATCACTGAATAAAAATAAGATGTGTTCATTAAATCTTCACCTAATTTGCAATAAAAACTTTTAAAATCATCGTCTCATAATTCTACTATCTATGTCATTTCAGCGTTGACTGTCTATCCTGATTCAACTACAATTCCTAGTTGTTGGTATGACAGTTTATTATTAGTTTTTAAATAGAAACTCACACTCTGAATTCTATTAGGAGCCTCTGGATTGTATTAAAATCTGTGTTGAAACCGATTCCTCTGACACTATTCCTGAGGAAGGAGGGGGTCACTGTCTCCTACTTTCAGACAGATAAAGATCTGAATTCCCCAATAAGCTTCCATTGGCAACTGGAGAGGGAGGGGCTGCTTGCTACTGGCTGCTTGCTCCAGTAGGAGGCCAGCCTCTCCACTAGGTCTCTGATGACTCTAATTTGGCTGGGGTTAAGGGAGTCTTATTATGTCTCTCCAGGTGGCCTCCACTGACTCCACTGAGGAGTGACATCATTATTGCTGGTGTCAATGAAAGTCCTGACTTTCCTCAGTGGTCTTAATATCAATCCACAAAGATGGAGAGGGGAGCTTCATTACTGCCCAGGAGGGGATTAAAACTTAGCCTCCTCAAATTGTGAGAAATATAAAGAAAAGTATGTCTGCTCCAGTTTTCTGAAATTAGAAGTCCACCAGGAATTATGAATCTATTTATTTTCTAATAAAAATACTGATTAAGCATTTACTAAATTCCAGTGAAACTAAAATGACTAAGAAAATGATGAGATCTACCCTCGAGGTATCTCATTAGAAAAAAAAAGTTAAACAAATACAAGAGATTATTAATTAATTAGACTGGAAATGAATTCTACCCTACAGGGCACACATCCAAAATAGAGGCCAAAACCTACTTTTTTATACAATATCTTATATACTGTGCTCTGCAGGAGATATTTATAAATCATATAAATGAAAAAAATAACGTACATCCAATTGTGGAAGAAAATACCAGCATGTATATATATTCAGAGAACAAGCATAGAAAAAATAAAATAGTATTTCTCTTAGTGGCTAATAAATAATAATGATAATGATAGAAAAATACTCATAAATATTGATACGCAAATTATAAAATGAGGCTATTTTGAGGTCATGCTATGCTTTCAAAGGTCATTGTCATAAATAAAAGCTATATATACTCACTCACTGATGACTCTTTTCCACAAATAAAGACAGCATTCAAGTTGACTGAGTATTGGTTATAATCCAGTATGGTGATTCTTTGGGTTCTCTTGTGCTTTTGAAAATCTTCAGTGCCAGAGTGGTGCTTTATTATGGAAAGTGTAGTTATTTTGTACATCTCTGGTCTGGGATTACTTCATTGCCTACCATCCTGCAAAGAACATGCTGACATTTTTAATTTGATGAACTGCTGAGAAACCACAGCAGGACAGAGACCAGCCCATGAAAAGTGAATTGAGAATTTCATTGATGTGGAGAGCCAATTATGTGACTATGGGGAGTGGGCGACTGATTGAAATCCAAATGTACATGGGACTTTTCAGGGCTAACTCTGCTAGGTTAGAGCTTGAGAGAAATAGTAAATAAAGTTGACTTGATCTCTCTCATCATAATTTTTATCTATGTTCCCTTTTTCTAAAGGAAGAGTCCAGACATGAGCTGGAATTTTTTTTTACCACATCTTCAAATAGTCCTCAATTTGTCCTGAAAAGATAAGAGAACCTACCTTTAGGTCTGCTAATAAATATACTTATGTTCTATTTTCCCTCAATTCCATCATAAACCCAGTTTTTCAAAAAATGACCCCAAAAGTATATGTATGTACATGTATGTATCAGTATATATATGGATATATACGTGCATGCATATTTTATTTAAATTTCTAGACTATCATTTAATTTCCTTGGAAAGAAATCAATCTCTATGGAAAAAGTTACTAAATTTGGAAGATCAGAGCTTGAATTTCACCTTTCTACTATGAGTAACCTATATTTTGATTATAAAGTTTTATAATAAGGAAAATGTTTTTATGCTTTATAAAGAAATAATCATTGTTGAAACATATTCTCCTAATTTCATCATTGTTTTGAAAATTCTCATATCTACTAAGCCTGTGGAGTTATCCTATATGCACATTTTGAGTGATGTCTTCCTAATAAGTTTCTCCTTTGCCCTCCATGCACTACTCAAATATTTGGCATTCCTGTATGTCTTTAGGGTCATTAGTTTCCAGAAATCAACTTCCAAATATATATAGTCATGGATATATTCAACACTGTAACAAGATCGCATGCAGTAGATTTGCCCAATGAAATAAACATATCATTTGATTTCTTTACTTCCACGATCATTGATTTTGGATTCAAGTAAAATGAAATCCTTGATACCTTGGTATTTTTTCCATTTATCAAGAAATTGTTTATTGGTCCCAGTGTGAGATTTTGTTTTGGGTTTTTTTTCTTGATCTTAAGTTGTAAATCATATGGAAGTATGTAATCTTTGATCGGTTTTAGCAAGCGCTTCAAGGTCTCCTCACTTTCACAAGCAAAGTGGTTACTGAACCTTCTTCCAAGGGTCCTGCAGTCTAGCTCCTCAGAAGATTTGTTCACTATGCAGATTTGAGAAGATAGAAATACAGAAGGTATGCCCCTATCCCCCCACACACATTTTTACCTGCAATTTTGCTCTGAAGGAGCCCTATGGGAATCCTTTAAATGCTCAGTTATGATGTTAGAGGTTGAAAGTTCAAACTCACCAAGAAAAAGGTATGGCAATCTGCTTCTGTAAAGATTTACATCCTTGGAAGCCCTAGGGGCGTTCTCTGCTGTCATATGAGTTGGGATGAACTCAATGGCACACGCCATAATAACATCTCTCTGAGCTCAAAATATGTTTTTTACTGGTCACCTATAGAAAGGCTGACAGTTCCTTGATATCTTCCTTAAAATTTAAACTGTACAATAAGCCCTTTGAAACAATCTACTTGAACTTACCTCACTCCACTGCCCTACTTAGTTCCCTTCCTTATTTTATTTTTCCTTTATCACATACTGTATATTTTATTTATACATATTGGTGACTGCTTTCTTGTTACAATCTAAGCTGACATGTCCCTCTTCTGGAGCTGCAGATTCAATGCCACCCTTTGAAATAAATTCTTCTGGGGGGAGGGGCAGGCATCCATATGAGGATGGGGAAATAGATCTATGTGACT
The DNA here is from genome assembly GCF_000313985.2 of Echinops telfairi. NCBI lineage: Eukaryota > Metazoa > Chordata > Mammalia > Afrosoricida > Tenrecidae > Echinops > Echinops telfairi. The sequence continues at coordinate 2,766,839 of NW_022111370.1, read as the reverse complement.
ATATTTATAGGTTTAGTATTAAGGTAGCAGAAGGACATTGGGCCTCCACCCAAGTACTCCCTCAATGCAAGAATACTTTCTTCTATTAAATTGGTATCCTAT
>NW_022111370.1:2731493-2765206 GCF_000313985.2 Echinops telfairi | reverse complement strand
AGCCCTAATGTGAAAAGAGAAAATATTCCGATTCTTTCATATTTACTACTATGCTCATTGCCAGTGTAGAGTGCCTAATGGTTATGTAAAATATGGGAAATACTTTGCACACTCATCACATAAATATGGCACTGAAACACTTGGGTGTTGGGTTAGCCCATTCTTTATGATATGCAAAGATCCACTTTTACACATCATTTGTTTCTAATATAAATACTGTAAAAATTGTGCCTTTCCAGTGATGAGTCATCTGTCCTTTACTTCTTCTGAAGGTGACTGTAAGTCTAAATGAAATCAGCAGCAATAAAAATGCAGTTACAAAGTTCCCCACAGGCGACATAGGGAATGCTTCTATTAATATTGCAGATCATCATACAAATGAAAATGTAACTTTATTGAACTTTCATAGAACTTAAGGCTATGTCTGAAGACCTTGCAGTACTATGAGACTGTTTAACACTGCTTACATCACAAAGAATTTAAAAAGTAACATAAAATAAAAAATACAGGCATATACTAGAATTGGTTCAGTTGCAAGGGACGCTTAAAATTTTCAGTAACAACAAATGATAAGGTTTTTAACTGGCATATGTACTGGAGCAAATGTATCAAGTGAGAGACAGAATAGAATGGAAATCCAGTATAGAAAGGGATGGAGGAAGAAAGAGGAAGATTAGGAACCTCACAAACTTCAAAAACCTCAGTTACCTCGAAAATAGAGCATAGCAAGAAGATTGATTCAGGTGAGTCGTAATAGGTATCCTGAATACAAAATATGTTTTAGGGGTCAAATGGTATCCCCCTAGAAGGTATGTTGAAGTCCTAACTACTAGTATCTGTGACTGTGACCCACTAAGGAAAAAGGACTTGTGCAGATACAATCAAATGAAGAAGTCATCCTGGACTGGTGTAGTTGTTGTTAGGTACTACTGGATGGATTCTGATTTAGAGCGACCCTGTGTACAACAGAATGAAACACTCCCAGGTCCTGTGCCATCCTCACAATTGTTCTTCTATTTTAGCACATTGTTACCATCACCATGTAGCTCCATCTCCTTAAGGACCTTCCTCTTGATCATTGCTTCTCTACTTTACCAAGCATGCAATCCTTTTCCAAGGGATGGTCTCTTTTGAGAACATGCCCAAAACACATGAGAGAAATTCTCGGGACATTCTTACTTCTAAGGTGGAGAAAGACGGGACTTTCTACTCCTGAAAAAGTGACAGTCTCAGAACCACACCAGAATAGTTCTACCCTGTCCCATGGGGCCATAATGAGTTGGCATTGACTCAAGGAGAGTGAGCTTGGTTTCGGTTTGGTTTGCTTTTAAGGACCATCCTGGCTGTATTTCTTCAAAGATAGCTTAGGTGAACTATAACCTAGTGGTCATTGTTACACTGAGGAGAAATTTGAACACAGGATTAGAGAGAGGACCATGCCACGTAAGGATGGAGACAAAGAATAGAGTGACGCATCTACAAGCCAAGGGATACAAAGAATGTCTGGTAAGTATCAGCAGCTGGAATAGCTACTACAATTTTTTTAGAGTTGTCAGAGAGAGCACAGCCCTGCTGATATGATGATTCGAGACTGCTTTTCTCTATCATTGTGGGAACATACATTTATGTTGTTTGAATTGACATCGATTTAAATATCTTTGTGGAAGCATAATGCAACATGTTAAGAAAATACAATCGCAATGAATTTATATTGCCTTCTTTGTGTATTATTCTGCTGTGAGACAAGCAATGAAGAATTTCTGGAATATTCCATCACGTTCATGCAGAACCTGCACATGGGTCAAGAAGCTCTCATTTGAACAGAACAAAAAGTACTACATGAATTAAAATGGAAAAAGGAGTGTCACAGGATTGTATCCTTTAGCTAATTCAATCTATATGTTGCATTAAGAATTCTAGAAGTTGTGCCACAATTTTTTTTTTTCTTTAAAGAATGTGACATCAGGATTGGAGGGAAGTTCATTAACAATCTGATATATGCAAATGACACAACCTTGTATTCCGAACTTGAAACACATACTAATGAGGTAAAAGGACAGCCTTCAGTGTGGATTCCACTCGTACGTCAAGAAAATGAAATCTTTATAACTAGACTGTAAAAGTAAGGTTTTATGTAAACTTGGGTGAGCCAGGGATTTCCCAGGGTATGATGTAGCATCATGTGATCAACTCTATGATGGTATCTTCTGTGAGGCAGCCAAAGAGTGACAGAAAGAATAGGGTGGAGTGTAGCTGTTGTTAACTGATGTCAAGTCAGTTCTGACTCATAGCAACCCTATGCATAATAGAGCAGAATACTGCCTGATCTTGTCCCATCCTCACAAGAGTTCAAATGTGTGACCCCTTTGTTGCAACACTGCGACTTTTTCCAGGGCTGCTCTCTCCAATAACAACTCCAAAGTAAATGTGATAGAGCACCCCATCCTGGCTTCTAAGGAGCATTCTGGTTTTACTTCTTCCAAGACAGATCTCCTTGTTCTTTGGGCAGTCCCTGCTACGTCCAACATTCTTAGGCAGCACCATAATCTCAATGCATCCATGTTTCTTCCGCTTTCCTTATTCAGTGTTCACCTTTCAGGTTCACATGAGGAAATTGAAAATAACATGGGGTGGCTCAGGTACATTTTAGTCCTCTGAGTGAAAGCCTTGCTCTTTAAAATTTTAAAGAGGACTTCTGCAGCAGATTTACCCAATGAAATGCTTTATTTGATCTCTTGACTGCTGTTTCCATGATATGTCTCCACGTGGATGCAAACACAACAAAATTCATGGCAACTGCCATCATGTCTCTATCATGAAGTTACCTATGGGCCTAGTTGTGAAGATTTTAATGTTCTTTGTATTGAGTTTGGTCCATACTGAAGACTGGAACCCTTGATCTTCAGCAACAAGTGTTTCAAGTCCTCAGTTTCAGCAAGCAAGGTTGTGTCATCTGCATATTGCAGGTTGTAAATACGCCTTCCTCAAATTCTGATGCTGCATTCTTCTTCACAGAACCCCAATTTTCTGATGATTTTTTCAACATTCAGATTAAGTGTGGAAGAATACAACATTTTTGTACACATTTCTTGATGTAAAACCATGTCATACCCCCTTATTCTGTTCTCAAAACTGCCTATATGTTTTAAAGGAGCAAAATTAAATGCTCTGTTATTCTAATTTTTCTCGAAGTTATCCATAATTTATTATGATTCACACAGCTGAATGCCTTTGACTTCAATATTGGAAGGGTAGAATACCACTTCCATAGTCTGTTCACGGTGTAAATACAGTTAAGGAAAGTTTTGTTTAGGTCGTGGTTGACTCTTGGTAGGGCTTGACAGTGTGCATGACATTGATCATTTTACTGTTGGATCAGAATACTACATCTGGTTTATCAACCACTTACTATATTGCCTGCTAATCCCAGGAGTCATCATCCGACTCCCAGTCTTGTATTCATTCAACTTTGCATCCACCAGTCTGTGGTCTTCCTGCTTCATCTCCCTTCCTGGCCATCTGTCACTACAGCTGCAGGAGTCACACGCTTCCATCTTCTATTTGATCCAGGGACTTTAAATGAATTGTACTTACCTACTTGTAGAACTGTGTGATCCATGTTTTGATATAAACTTCTTTATACATGCATACACATAAAATACCTTTAGTAGTTACATGATCTGTTGTCAATTTAAGAGGATTTAGAGTGAAGGGGTGGAGTTTAGCCTGTCAATCAGGTGGCAGCTTGATAACCTCATTTAGAGGCACTAAGGAGATAAATAGTTCACTAGAGGTGGGACAATAGTTCACTCTGTACGACACATTTCTGAAGAGAAGCCACATGAAGCTATCCTGATGTAGCCAGAGCCGTGGGAGCAGGAGGAGCCATGTAGAAACTGCTGCCAGCTCTGAAATGCTTCCATTGCCACTGGGTCCACAAGACTTCCCACCCACTGGCCTGTGATCATCCTGCTTTTGGCATCATTGCATGTGTTTTGGAGTCTTAAGAGGAATTTAGAGATTGGCATCGGACATATGGGCTGACACCGGATTTATGGACTTGATCTTAACTAGGCTGGGATGTTTTCGATCTCCAGTTTGAAGAAAATATTCAATTGCTCTTGTATATAAAACTCTTTCTTATACACATGTAGGTGTCTATGAATTTGTTTCTCAAGTCTACCCAGGCTAACACAAGGCCTAACCTAACACATGAACCAATAAACAATATTATCATAAAGAGTGAATAAAATGAAGTTGTCAGTGTTTTGTTTTGTTTTGAATATACTATCAATGCCAATGGAAACATTAGCCAAGAAACCATAAGACACATTGCACTTGAGAAATCTGTTGCAAATAATGTATCACACCGCAGACTGAAGTGCCCCTAGACCAACCCAAGCCAAGGTCTTTACAATTGCCTCATGTAAACGTGAGAAGTAGACCCAAAAAAAAGATGGAAGAATTGGCTTTTTTTAACTGTGATGTTGATGAAGAGAAGAACTTTGGTCATCTAATAGTTTATGCCCTGGGGTGCTAACTGAAACATCAGTAATGCAAACCACCCCAATGATCCAAAGAAGAAAGATGAGACTTTCTACTCCTGTAAAGATTTCCATTCTCAGAAACCCAAAGAAGCAGTTCTAATCTGCCCTTTAGTTGAGTGTTAATCAACTTAATGGCAGTGAGTTTGGTTTGGGTTTGTTTTTGTATCTGAGGGGAGGGTGGGGAAGAATACTGAAGATAACATGGACTACCAGAAGAACAATCAGATCACTCATAAAAGAAATACGATGTTGAGTTTGTGGCTGATTTAGTTTGAATTTGTCATCAGGAGAACACAATTTCAAGGAAAAGAAACCATGTTTGGTAAATCAGGGAATCAATAAAAACAAAGACAATTCTCAATGAAATAGAGTAACAGAATGAACTCAAACATTGTAGTGATTACAAAGATGGTGCAGGACTGGGCAATATAACCTTCTATTGTGTGTCATTTTGTCATGAATTACAGCTGACTCAACCACAGCCAACAGTAATAACTTGTGTACTAGATATTATTCTAAGTCTCATACACATAGCCATAAGTTTGCTTGGCACAACAACCCTCTGATTTTACAGTGGGAGAACCATTCATTAACTTTCTCAAGGTCACATCACTGGATGGATCTCATGGTTTGCTTCTGGATGTAAAACCCTAAATACTACATTGTAAGGCTGTGGATCAGTAAAATTAATAATAATAATAATAGTAGATTTTAAAAATACCTTGCAGTTGTGTAGATTACAATGCATAGAAGCTTTCTAGGACAGAATGCAACTGCCCGTATAGTTTCTATGATCATCACAGCAACTGGCCACCGCATCCTTCTCCTGCAGAACTGCTGGTGGATTTGAACTTCCAACTGTTCACTTGGCAGCAGAGCCCTCAACCGCTGACCCACCAGGCTTTTTTCTAGAGGTATAACTCACATATCAAACATTAGAATCGCTCACAGCACAAATTACTGACAGATGGAGTGGCAGAGAAAATAGAGAAATGCAATTTTTTTTTTTTTAGAAATAAGCGGCAGTATTTTAAAATGAAGGTCTCCTAAATGTTCATGAAATGTTTCATAGGCACAGTTTTGTGTGCAGTCCAGCTGTAGTAAAGGGGGTACTGGCGATTGTTTTTAGTCTAATAAATCACATCATCCTAAGAAATATTCCTCGTTTCATTCTTCCTTTCCACCTCCTCCTTCCTGCTCCTCCCAACAGTCATCTCCTTGGCACGGTTTCTTTCAAGACCTATAATTGTCCTGACTACTTGTTCTTTTCCTTTTCTTGCTCCTGTTTTGCAAGAGCTAAATATTTTAGTAGCTTGTGCCTCGTGAATCTGATGTAAGAAATTGTTGACCTTAACTAATCTCATAAATGCTAAAACTGATCTGTAGAAACTTGCTTAGTGCTTCCCCTCCCACTGTTCTCCACCCCGAAGAGCATAGGGAATGCTTAGAGATGTTTAAATTTTCTGAGAGTCAAAAGTAGCTTTACTTTTCTCCTTAGTAAATCCTGGAGGCTCTCGTATGCATTCTTTCTTCTGCCAACTAGATTGGTAAACGAATGGTCCTTGGCACGTATGTGAAAATCTGGTTTGGTTTTAAAAGAATAAAGGATGGGCATTCTTTATGATTTGTACATATTGACATCCAAAAATATGCTTCCTGGTAATGAATGAAAGCATGATTTCAAGGTGACACAGAATGCAAAGACATTTCATATAACCTTATTTGACTATATACATATATGCCTACAGTTATAAAAATACAAAGTTAGATAGTATTTTCTTAAATTACTCAAGGTAAAGTTTAATGATTATGTTGTTAGTTTTTGTCGGTGCCGTTGAGTTAGCTCCACCCCATAGCAAGCCTGATCACAATAAAACAAAACACCACACAGGCCTGCACCATCTTCACAATTGTCCCTATGCCTGAGCCCATTGATGTAGCCACTGTGTCCATCCATCTCCTTGAGGGCCTTCCTCATTTTCGCCACCCTTCCACTCTACTAAGCATGATATCCTTATGCGGAGATTGGTCTCTCCTGACAATATGTTCAAAGTATCTAAGACCATGTCTTGTCATCTTTCCTCTAAGGAACACTCTGGCCTTCCTTCTTCCTATAGATACTGGTTTGTCCTTTTCACAATCCCTGATACTTTCAATATTTCTTCTCCAACCCCACAATTCAAATGCATCTATTTTCCCCGATTCAATGTCCACCTTTCACATGCAGATGATGCGATGGAGAATTCAATGGCTTGGGTCAGGCCCACATTGGTCCTCAAAGTAATCTCCTTGCTCTTCAATACTTTAAAGCGGTCTTGTGCAGCACACTTGCCTAACATAATCCATCTTTTGATCTCTTGACAGCTACTTTCATGAACGTTGATCGCTAAGTAAAACAAAATCCTTGACAACTTCAACCTTTTCTTCATTTATCATGAAGTTACCTATTGGTTCAATTGTGAGGATTTTGGTCTGCTTTACATTGAGTTGAAATCCATACTGAAGGCTACAATCCTTGGCCTACACCAAGTGCTGCAATACATCCTTAGTTTCAGCAGGCAAGGTTGTAGCTGCATATCTGTTTGTTAATAAGTCTTTCTGCTATCCTCATGCTACACTCTTCTTCATATAATTGAGCTTCTTCATCCTAAGTTGTGAGCCAAATCCTTCTTCATTATCTGTTCTGAGTCTGGAAGCTCCACTGAAGCCACTTTGGATAACCCTGCGGGCATTTGAAATACCACAGACACAGCTTCTAGCATCACAGCAACACATAAGCCACTACAGTAAGACAGCCTGACAGAAAAGTGGTGGTAAATGATAATATAAGACAGTTTTTTCCCCTCATTTCAATTTATCTTATGTTTCCTTATCTTCTGTGTCTAAGTGAAGATATAGAAATGTATATTGTTGTTGCCCCCATGTGGGTTATTATCATAGTGATCTTATATTTAACAGAACCAAACACTGTCCAGTCCTGCACAATGGATTTTATGTTTGACCTCATTGATGTAGCCACGGTGTCGATTCCTCTCGTTGAGGAGGCCCTCATTTTTGCTGCCCCTCTACTTTACGATGAAAAGATGTGACTTAAGAACTCGCCCACTACCATCGAGTTGATTCCAATTCACAGTGACCCCATAGTGCAGCGTAGAAGCTTCCTTTTGAGTTTTCTGAGACTTTTTATGGGAGTAGAAACCCTCATCTTTCTCCTGCAAAGTGGGTTAAAACTGCTGACATTGAGGTTAGCAGCCCAATGTACAACCACGACTCCACCAGGGCTCCTAATGAAAACTTATGACCTCGAATAATTTGCGTTTGTAACGATGCTCCTGGAGTTTTTGTATTATCAAGAAAATCACAGATTTTGTTAGGTCTGTTTTAAATCCCTCATTTTTAGTGATTATAATCAGTTTAGTAATTATTTATTTATTCCTGAAAAAATAAAAATGTTTCCCTCAATTTCATCTGAAATAGTTATATTTAGTTATTTATAGCTGCAGTACTATATCTAAAATACAAATGATGCAGAATGTTTTGTGTTGTATATGCAGTAAAGTTGAGAAATATTAAAAAGTATAAGTTTTATTCCTCAATCATATCTGTTATTTATACTGTGTTATAAATAATGTGTGAAGACAGAGTGTGCATATAAACATGGGATCCCATGCTTATACACACACCCCGTTTTCACATATCTGTTATGTAAGTAACATAGGTTCAGTTTTGTATTCCATATACAATAGATTTGAGAATGGGAGCTTATAGATGAGTCATCAGCCAAAAGAATAACTTTATCCTTGCTGGGGGAAACATTATAAATTGTAGGTACTCCCAATTAAAGGTAACCAGGTTTGATTCAACATATATTTTAAATTATTTATTTAGCTCAAGGATGTACTGATGTTGTGTATCAAAGATATCAAAGAGTGAGAGCAAGCAGCAAGAAAAACAGGGAGTTTCAAGGTTCATGGGGTTTTTATTTCACTTGAGGGAGATAGTAATAAATAAGTATATAAGTAAATTACATTCAGGTTCTTAGTACAATCTGGTAGAAAAGATTGAGAAAAATATAGTTTATACTATAATTATGAATGGAATACAGTACATGAACAACCCAAATAAGAGTCCAATTATTTTTCCATTAATTATTATCAATATGAACTTTGGAAGGCACATACTCTAAGCTCCTATTTCTTCAAATACGATGTGATGGTACTGAACTAACTGTTCTCCAAACCTACTGCGATATTTTTATGTTTGCCAACATGGCACCCATAAGACATTATGGGTGGAGTCCAGCCTGTCAGGTCATAGCCTGATGGCACCTGGTGGGCCTGGCCTTCTCATCAACAGGACCCTGGGCACTTCCTCTCTCTCACTCTGCCTTTCCCTTCCTGTTGAAGAGCCATGCTAGACCGGCCAGAGCCCTGGAGATACTTCTACTGCTCTTGTGTTGACAAGACTTTTCACCTGTGAACTTCCTGCATTTTGCATCATTGCATAGGGCTGCGTGAGTCTGAAAAGGGACTTATGGACTAGTATCAGACTATGGCCTTGGGTTGTAATGAGCAGGGATGTTTTCCTGATATAAAACTACTTATTGATATAATGCCCTATCTTCCATGTATAGGAGGATCCTCAGAGCTGTTTCTCTAGTTAACTTGGACTAACACACTGACTATAGTTTGTGGTTTTAAGATCTTGCATTGACTTCATTAACTGAGAAAAAAGGAACACTTTCCCAAAAGAATATATTGCCTCAAAACCAAATGGCATCTTTACCTCCAATGAAATGCTTAAGGTTGTGGTTCCCATCAAATTTGAAAGTCCCAAACATGATTAAATGCTGAATATGAAAACAATATGACAGATTAAACAACCCATCCAAATCTGATTAACATAAAAACACAGTAATTTTATAGAAGACATTTGTAAATTGAAAGAGAATGGAGTAGACCACAGCATTCCATTTTCTCTGGGCTGTAAAATACATAGTTTTGCAGAACTCTAAAATCGAAGTTGAGAAAACTGATAAGCTATTTGACTTACTGAAATATGCAAATAAAGCCCATGAATTGTCATTACCTAGCAATGACCTGTAGAGTGGGGTAAGATTAAGGTCAAGAATAAAAGCAATAAAATAAATTCTGGTTACAAAATTGTTAGGCTCTCCCTTCTAGATCCTGCCCCAATTTTGCACAACCAGAAGCCAGACATTACCATATTTTGGCAAAATAAGAGGTTATTCTCTGAAAATGATTACTTACAAAAATGAGAATACATTAGATCATGGTATCCAAACATAAATGAGAGCAAAGCACCACTCCTACCAAAATAATAATAATAAGTCAGTACATATAATGAAAATTGAGAATACAAGACTACCTTTTACACATTTAAAAGAAATTTGTTAGTTATATTTTGGGTGGGGGGCAGAGAAAGAACTAAGCTACACCTTTTGGGACACCCACAGTGGCAGGGAAAGAGCCAGAATGGCCTATAAGAAAAATTTAGGCAAAAGACCCATTCATTCACCTACCCAAAGCTTCCAGTCAGAATTTTTGTTAACTTGTCTCTTAAGCTAAATATAAGCATGCATCACCTGATACTATAAGATACCATTTAATATGAAAGATAGAGCCCCCAAAATAAATGATTAGAAAAGCAGATTGTAGGAAGCAGAAAATATTCCCTGAGGGAAAACGTGCCCCAAAGGGGGGGTGGGGGGGCAGGAAGAAGGGAGGGAGAGAGGACAGAAGGGAAAAGAAGTAAATCAGGAGAGGAAGGAGGAGCAGGCAAGGAGGGAAGAAGAAAGTGGGAGAAAAAGGGGGGAAAGAAGTAAAGGAAGAGGAAGGAGGAGGGAGCAAGGTTGGCAGAAAACTCAATATCATCCAAGAATTTCAAGAGGGCAAGCAAATAGCACAGCACAGTGAACAAACATATTGTTACAGAGGCCAACTTTGGATGTTTTCTCACGTTGACATTGGCAAGGAAGCACTGATTATTGATCCAACTGAAATTAGGATGTAATGATAATGGTAGTATGTAAGACAGGAAATGATTATATTTTTAATGAGAACTGGAGATCATGAAAGACAACTAGACACTCCCTCCATGGTGGCAAGAAAACAATATAATACCCAAATGAAGAAAATCAAGAAATAACAGCCTGAGAGTGTTTTAATAAAAAAATCAAAGCAAATGAAAAGCGTTATGTCACCAAAAGAGTGACTTATCACACCAAAAGAGTTACACGTAACTATTCTGAGAAATGGGAAAGGAAGGAAGGCATACAGACAATCATATTTGGCAATATATTATTTGGCACCATATTATTTGAATGTTGAAATTATGTGCAAGATATGTTGTTGTTGTTAGGCTGAGTTGGTTCTGACCCATAGCAGCTCCACACACCACAGAGGGAAATACAGCCCGGTCCTGCGCCATCCTCACAATTGTGCCTATGCTTGACCCAGGGTCGCAGCCATGATATAAAATCATTTTCAGAAAAATGAATAATGTAAAAACGATTAATATGTATATTACTTTCATATCATATAATTATGAGGATTTATTTAAGGTACTTATTGAATCTATATGCATTAAGGTAATAAATAACCCATTACATATTCGAAGTGCAAAAATAATAATTTCCAGAAGACAATCTTCAGCATGGAGTCCTGATGGTGTAGTTGTTAAACATTAGGCTGCTAACTGCTAGGTTGGCAATTTGAAATTTCATCCTCTCGATGGCCTTCCTGTCCTTAACTGCCCCTCTGCTTTACCAAACATGATGTCCTTCTCCATGGACTGGGTCCTGCTGATGATATGTTCAAAGTATGTAAAACAAAGTCTCCCCCATCCTTGCCTCTAAGTAGCACTCCTGCCGTACTTCTTCCGAGACAGATCATTCCGTTTGTCCTTTTAGCAGTTCGTAGTACTTTTGATATCCTTTGTCAACACCATAATGCAAATGCATCAATTCTTATTTTCATTTTGTCTCTTTCCACTGTCCAACTTCCACATGCATAGAAAGCGATTGAAAATGCCCTGGCTTGCATTTTGCACATCTTAATCCTCAAAGTAAAGTTATTGCTTTTCAAGACTCTAAAGAGGTCTTGTCCAGCAGATTTATCTAATGCAAATCATCATGTAATCTATTGACTAGGGCTTCCATGAACATTGATTTGGAGCCAAGGAAGACAAAATCCTTGACAGCTTCAGTCTTTTCTCCATGATGTTATCTGTTGGTCCAATTTTGAGTATTTCGGTCTTCTTTATATTGAGTTGCCAGATATATTCAGATTATGAGGAAATTGAACAGTTCACAAGGGAGAAGGTAAAGCAGCCTAAGGCGCATTGAAAAACATAATAATTTCTTATGGGAATTGAAGGGAGCTAATCATCTGTACATCAAATTTCAAGAAATAAAAAAACAATAATATCCAGCACTCATATTTGTGGGGTAAATGTACTGATTTACATGTAGCTTATGGAGAGTTATTTGCTACAAATGGTTCTGGAAATTAAGTCCCATGATGTCAATTACTTTTGTCCTAACAACCTCCCTGAGAAATTATGTTCAGAAAAATAAATAATGTAAAAACTATTAATATGTTTATTACTTTCACATCATAGAATAATGAGGACCTATTTAAGGGACTTATTGAATCTTTATACATTAAGGTAGTAAATAGCCCATTACATATTTGAAGTGCAAAAATAATAATTTCCAGAAGACAATCTTCAGCATGGAGTCCCGATGGTGTAGTTGTTGAGCATTAGGCTGCTAACTGCTAGGTTGGCAATTTGAAATCACTGCTCCACTGGAGAAAGACAGTGCTTTCCACTCCAGTAGAGAGTTACAGGCACAGAAAGACACAGGAGCTGCACTACTCTATCCTATATGGTCACTCTGAGCTCGCATTGCCTCGACGGCAGTGAGTTCAGTTCAGTTGATTGTTCGTCTACCTACATTTGATAATAATATAGGAGTATAAATTCCTTCTCATATGTGTATCCTTTTTATCATACTTATTCCAGTTGTACCCTGAGTAAATAATCAGAGAAACTGAATTATAGAAAGAAGAAGGCTGCATCAATATTGGGGAAAGTTTACTAAAACCGGCAATATGCACATGATATAACCTTGCTGGCTAAAAGTGAGGATGACTTGAAGCACTTGCGGATGAAGATTAAGGACTGTATAGATGGATTACAACTCACTGTCAAGAACAAAAATCCTGACAACTGGACCAATAGGTAACATCAGGATAAGCAGAGAAAATGTTGACGTGGTCAAGGATTTTTTCTTGCTTGGATCCACAGACAGTGCTCATGGAAGCAACAGTCAAGAGACCAACCTAGGCATTGGATTGGGCATATCTGGTGCACAAGACCTCTTTAACGTCTTGGAAAGCAAGAGGGTTACTTTGAAGGCTAAGGTCCCTCTGGCACGAGCCTGGGTATTTTCAATAGCCTCAGAAGCATGTGAAAGTTGGACATTGAATAGGGAAGTCTATAGAGGAAACCATGCATTTGAATTATGGTGCTTGCAAAAAATATTCAAAGTACCAGGAACTGCAAAAGAACAACTAAATCTGTGTTAGAATAAGTATAGCCAGAATGCTCTCTTTAGAGCATGGGGAGACTTCCTTTCATGTACTTTGACATATTGTCAGGAGAAACCAATCCCTGAAAAATGACATCATGCTTCCAAACTAGAACAGTGAAAAACAGGAAGGAGCCAGAAGAAATGGATTGACACAGTGGCTGTAACAATGGGCTCAAACCTAATAAACCTGGGTGGATGGAGGAATAGTAGGCAGTGTTTTATTCTTTTGTACATAGGGTTGCTCTGAGTTGGAACGGACTCAAAGATGCCTAACAAGACTAGCATCATGCTATGCATCATATGAAGTTTGTAACTCTCGAGTATCTACTACTTATTGTGGTTTGTATCCATAACTGCTGATTCCTTGACCCATTGAAAACTAAAAGTTTGAAATTTAAAACAGGTTTCTAACATTAGAATCTCTCCTTAAAATTCAAATAATAAAACTGGTTAATATGACAGACCTTCAAACTCCCTATATATATTTTTTCTCAAAACCTCTTTCTCCTTCTTTGTAGATATTTGTTACTACAGTAAAAATTACATAGTAGGAAAGCCAGCGAGGAGGTGGCCTTGGTTTCTAGGCCGTCGACAGTACAAGTGAGCTGCATAACCATTCTTATAAATTTTACATTTGAGTTTGGAAACAAAACAAACAGAACAATCCTTGATCTTTTTGTGGTATTTGTCTGATTTCTTTCCAGATGCTAAAAATGTCACTTTGCTTTGCTTCTGTGTCATTAATCCTTTAGCGGTGGGTGATAGGATTGGAAAACACTTTTATTTTCTTAAGAAAAACAATTATTAATAACACACTTGTATTTCTACATATACACAAACATACAAGGGGACTTCAAAACATTTATGGACAAATTCCAGTATCTTTTCCTTCCATTTTTCCACAAGCTTCATTCAAACTCCTTCAGCAACCGTGTACACATGGACAGCTTTCTCCGGCTATCACAAAGTAGAGTTTCTACGGCTGGCATCGCATAAAAGTAGAAGCAGTTGCCATCCGTTTATGTGGGATAATTCTCAGACCTCCAAATTGCCCATCAGATCATGCCAAAAAAACAGATCACGCCAACACAGAGTTCACACACGCTATTCAAAGCTTGTTGCTGAGATGCGGGAGTATGGTTTTGTGGCTCTCCCGGCTCAGGATAAGACGTGCCTTTTAAAAGACTGCTGCAAAATGCTGAATGCTAGCTTTACTTTTAGCCTTTCTTCACGAAAGCAGGGACCGTCTTTAGATTTCCATCCCTTACAGGAAGGAGGGAGCGAGGACGAGTGGAATGAATGAGAGAAGAGGGATGCATTCACTCGAAGCTCTCTCATCGTTTCAAACGCAACAGGCAAACACAGGTCACCCGCTGTTACTTGAACTGCAGTTGTGTAATTACTGCTCAAGAGATTACCCGGAGCCAGTCTCTGTCGAGCGGATTTGCTCTCTGTGCCATCTGTGTCGATGAATGCCCTCTTCTTTTTGTGGCTGTCCTGTTTCCGTCCTTATTTGGAATCCAAGGTGCTCAAACACAAACATTTGAGACAGTAATAGGCCTTTCCTTGTGAAACAATTACTTTTTAAACTATAACTTATCTCACTTAAACAAGGGCGCCAAACACAAATTACAACATGAAAGGATATTGAAAGCACTCAAGAGAAAGGACAAACTTTTCGACTTCAGTATGCAATGTTTCTTTGTTCCTGCTTGGTTTTGCTTATTGTGCAAAGCTTTTCCAATACACTTCGAACATTTCAAGTCCTTTGATAACTGAAGCTCGTTTACTTTCTCTTTGCCGGTGGTAGAATGCTATAATTTCTTTATTAAGAAAAAAAAAAGAATTACCCTTCCAAACCCACTGGCATTGTCAACTTGACTCACAGTGACCATAAATAGCCCAATTCCAACTGAAACTCACTGCCTTCAAGTCAATACTGAATCTTAGTGACCCCTTGTGGGTTTCTGAGATTGTAACTGTTTACGGGAGTAAAAAGCCTCAGAGTTGCTGGAGGTGGTTTTTGAACCAGCAACCATGCAGATAGGGTTTCCATAAATGTTTATGGGAACAGATGGCCTCATTTTTCTCCTGTGTTACAGCTAGTAGGTTTGAACTGCTGACCTTTCAGTTAGCAGTACAACACTTATCTGACAGCACCGCCAGGGCTCCTTAAGCACAGGACACAAGATTAAGATTATGAATTATTGAAATTTCAAATTTTCATTAGTTATAAACCATAATTTAATTTTATAAAAGCTCTTCATTTGTGGGGCTACGATTATGAAATACATGACCCCAATGACCCCACAGGCAGTGAAGTCATAGTCAGCCTTTCTTCCACATTGCAAGGCAGAACTTTGAACTTCAAGAAGTCTACCACTCTGCTTTTGTCATAGTATTGCACTTTGTAATCTCCCATCACAAAGTAAGCTACCCTGCCTCTGCCGTTCCTTTAATATTGCATCTTATGCCCTCAGAGAATCCTTAGTCACTCAAAAAAAGTGACAGGGGGAAGGGGGCTTGTGCTGGACAACATCCTTGACACTGGAGAAAAGAGCAAAGAACAACAGAGAGCATACTCCTGCCTACCCGGGGCTTAGGTTTTTCTCATTGAAGTTCAAATGTATAACATGCAGATCAGTGCTACCAAGAAAAAAGAAACTGAGCAGGAGAGGGACAGCTTAAATGGGACAGCTTAAATGGGTTGGCCTGGGTAAGTATCAAAGGTCTTTGAAGGAGGTTAATGAGGAAACCACATCACTATTATTAGAAGAACATTCTAAACAGAAGGAACACATACAGGGCTATTTGTGGGAGATGACATATTTCCGAACTGAATTAGTTAGACATTGCTTTCATACCAGTGTGCAGTTAAAAGTAACCTTAACAAGTATCTTGTAGAAGGGCATAGGATGCTTGACCAAGTGCAATGTTGCCAAGAGGAATTAATGAAAAGCGAACATGGTAGTGGGACAAGAAGAAACTAATGAGGAAATAGAGGAAAGAACTAGGAAGAAAAGGACATTTATGGAGGTCTAAATACAGGCATGTACATATGTAAATATATTTATATATAATGATAGGGAAATAAATCTATGTATATATATTTATATGTTAAGTATTACAGTAGCAGACTGACATTGGGCCTCTACTCAAGTGCTCCCTCAATGCAAGAACATGTTGCTCTAATAACCTGGCATTCTGTGATGCTCACCTTCCTAAAAGGATCACTGAACACAAAGTGGGTGCATAAGCAAATGTGGTGAATAAAGCTGATGGTACCCGGCTATCAAAAGATATAGCATTTGAGGTCTTAAGGCTGGAAGATAAACAAGCATCCATCTAGCTGAGATCCAACAAAGCCCATATGGAAGAAGCACACCGGTCTGTGTGATCTGAGGTGTCGATGGGATTGGGTATTGGACTTTCAAAGGCCCAGAACAAAAAATCATTTTGATGTGAATAAGTGGGAGGGTGTTGTGTTAGTCTGGGTAGACAGAGAAACAAATTCATAGACACTCATGTGTATAAGAAAGAGCTTTATATACAAGAGCAATTGAATATTGAGAAAACATCCCAGCCTTGTCCAGATCAAGTCCATAAGTATAATATTAGCTCATATGTACAATACCAACCTATAAATTCCTCTTCAGACTCACACAACACATGCAATTACACCAAGTGCAGGAAGATCACAAGCCAGTGGGTGGATAGACTTGTGGATCCAGAGGCAGTGGAAGCATCTCATCGCTGGTAGGGGTCTTCACATGGCTCCTTCAGCTCCAGGACTCTAGTGTGGCTCCATGTGTCTTCTCAACAGGAATGTCTCACAGGGAGTAAGTATGTGCCCACCTGCAGTGAGCTAATTATCTCTGTGGTGCCACGAAATGAAGCCATCAAGTTGTGACCTGATTGACAGGCTAGCCTTCACCCCTTCACTCTTAAGGCTCAAATTGACAACAGATTATGTAACGACCACACCTACTGTTGGGTTAACAGTTTCGTCTACCCAGATGTGCCCTAGAAGAAAGGCTAGGCAATCTACAACCTCAAAATCCGCCATTGAAAATTATGCAACACCATTCTACGCTGCCACAGATAAGGCCATCATGAGTCAAAAATGACTTGTCACAAGCTAGTATTTAAAAGCATCCTATGCTGAGAACAGCAACAACAAATCAAACTCAGTGCCATCAAGTCCGTTCTGACACATAGTGGCCCTATAGGGCAGCTACGGGGCTAGAAAGCCTGGTCTTTCTCCCTTGGAACATCTGGTAGTTTCCACCTTGGATTTAGCAGCCTGACTCATAACCACTGCGCTCTCAGGGCTCCTTCATCTGAAAGGGACAGGGGGAAATGCCTTGGGTTTTCTGTCAGAGGGACTCTTCTTCCTTTTGAATGGTGGAGGGATCTTGAGCACATCATATAATTTCCCAGGGTATCATTGCTTCCCTTGTAAAATGAAGCCATACTCTCTAATAATGTGTCTGATGCTGTCAAGATAGAATGCAGTTCATGTATCTCCATGACTTTTCTATGAGATTCCCTGTGAGCGGGTGTACAATGGAGGAAAGGCATAGAAGAAAGTTTTATTCTGCAGTGTCAGAGACGGAATTTCTAATTCAATTCCTTCTTGTATTTAAGTACCCATTAAACATTAACTCTAATTTTAGTTAAGGTGATTTTATAACCCTGGTCGTTTATATTAAATAGTCCCATAGCTGTTATGTATATAAAGTAACATGAAAACTTAGAAATACGTGATGAGACACTCCTTATACAATATATAGTTTCTCTGTCAACCAATTGCTCATATATTTGCTGTATATAATTTACTCAGTCTTAAGTCACTGTCAGTGGCTCCACAATTCAAACCCGCGGCCAGCAGTACAAGAAGCAGAATCTAAAAATTAATAAATAAGCAAGGGCTTCTAGTAGCTCAAAGTAAGCCATGCATATTCATGGTGAACAAAGAGTCATTCACCGAACTGCGGATGATAAATACCAATTAACCCTGCAATGAGAAGTGTAATATTTGCATGTTTAGGCTTTAAACCTCTCTGGGATCAATTAGATGATCAGGAGGAATTAGAGTTATCATGAGCAAAACTTGCCATCACACAGTGTGTGTGTGTGAATTTCATATTATTCATCATTCTCTCTCTCATTATCAGTGTCTGTTCCAGTCCACAAAGATTATGCTATAGATATATTGATTAAATGTCTGTGAAAAAAATCTTTGAAAATGGAACACAGTTACAAAAAGGCAGTAGGATTTATTGGTTTGGGATTTCTTAAACAGAAAATCAACAATGGGATATATTCACAATCTAGAAGATACACAGATTTTAACCTTTTTGTCCATGCCCATTGGGACTTTCTTCTTAGTTAAATACAAAAGCCTCTCCATTGTTCTCTCAGCCTCCAAGTTTTTTCCAACCTGGCCCATTCCCACAATGAGGCCAGAGCAAGTTTTGAAAGACCCAAATATCATCAAGTCAGATCTGTTCAACTTCTGACATTGCCTTTCAGTTTCTCTCTGTCCTGCCTGCCTCTCCAGGTCCATCTGCAGGACCTCAACATGTGCATGGTTCTCGAGCAAGCATCAGTAGTAGGCCAGGCACAGTTCCCCACACTGCACATATCATTTCCTGCAGGCTACCTTGACTGAGTCATCTAAGTCAATCAGTCCCTACACACACCGGACACTAAAAGGCCTCTGTTCTTTTCAAATGTTTCTTTCCTTGCTAAGAAAACTCCTGGTTCGTTTGTATATTAATAAATGCATATAGTTGAGACTGAAAAATAAATGTCTTTGTGATGCTGTCTCATTTAAGTGATTCATTTATCTAGTTTAAAGACACTGTAGTGGGTTTCACATTGGGCCCATTATAATCCTCGAATTTATCACCATACCTTAGTATCTGTCGATGTATAGCTTGTCTTTCTCCTCCCTTAGGCTTATTGCTTTTTTTAGAGCATGTGGTCATTAGATGATTTTATATCAACTTGAAGATATAAGAAAATCTTGGGGTAGAATCCAACGTGCCAATCAAGTGAAAGCCGGAAGATGCTTCCTTGGGCCTGTGGCTTTCTGATAAGGAGGACCCTGGCAACCTCCTTCCCTCCATCACTCGGCCTTCCTCCATGCTGGCATTCTGGTGGCCATCCTGATTGTTGCAGGTGCCCTGGAATGTCTCTACAAACCTTGAATCCACACAACTCTGTACCCACCGGCATATGATCTTCCCGCATTCTGCATCATTGCCTGTGGCTGCGTGAGTCTGGAGAGTGACTTATGGACTAAAATTTGACTATGGTCTTGAATTTGAGTGAGCTCAGATGCTTTCTTGATACATAGCTACTGCTTGATGTTAAGCCCTTTCTTATACATATATGAGTGTCAGTGGATTTGTTTCTCGAGTTAACCTAGCCTAACATATTGTGGAACCTGGGGAGCGGGGTGCTAGAGAAACAGATCATGAGGATGGAGAGCACAGGCTTGTCTGACCCCTGCCTCATGGCACTCGGCTGGAACGGGAGTTTTCTTCTCTGGATGGCTGGAGATCAGCTATGGCCCTGCAGTTTACTCAGTTGTTCTCTGGAAAGGGCATGGGGTGTGGAACTTTTGATTCTTAGAAGCTGGCTTTGGTTATTCCTACCTCAAATAGAGCAAATAAATGTACTAGATGTCAAATTGCAACTGAAGAGGATAAAATGCCTTTTATATGTCTTTGAGGCAAAAGCCCTGCTGCTTAGTCAAAATGACGGACAAAAGGCTTGGCCCTGGCTTGATCCTGACAGAGGCCTAAGGCCATATATATTGCATGTGAGTTGGATAATTTAGATAAGAAAGGATTGAGTTTGACTATTTTCAGAACCAAGTTTAAGATCTAGCTGTACTAGGAATATATTGATTTCTTCTACCTACTGTTATTGTTATAATGTGACTGTTATTGTTACAATGAGTGATAGAAATGATTGTTGGGAAGTATGATTAGAGAGTCTCTGTGCCCACTGCTTTCAGCTATTAAATTGGATGTGTTAAATGGGTAGTTGGAATTGTCTGCAAAGAATGTTTAGAAATGGTAAGCCCCACCCAGTCCTTTGAGTGTTCAAGACATTTACATTTGCAAAGACTTGCCACTAGAGCTGCTGGTGGACTGAAGGAAAAGAAATCTTCTTTGGTTATTTAAAAATTTGAGCAAGCAATTTAGGGTTTGTTCTTTGTGCTAGTCTGGGTTGACTAGAGAAAAATTCGTAGACACACTGATATGTGTATAAGAAAGAGATTTATATACAAGAGTAATTGAATATTGAGAAAATATCCCCACCCAGTCCAGTTCGAGTCCATAAGTCTGATATTAACCCATGTCTGATACCAGAGATATTACTGTTTTTGTTTTAAAATTATGTATAGCTAAAGAGCTATATAAAGGTGTCAAGTTGACAAGGGGTGGTCTGTGATAGTTGGATGACTTTATGCCACATTGAAGATATATGAAAGTGTAGGGGTAGATTCCAACCTGTTAATCATATCAGTGTCTGATGGTGTTTCCTTGGATAATTGCCTTTTCGGAAGAGGATCCTGGGAACCTCCTTCTTTCTCTACCGCTCTGCCTTCCTGCTTGCTGGGACTCTGGTGGACACCTGAGAGTTGTTGGTGCCCTGTCATGTTTCAAATGACCAGGGATCCACACAACGCCACACCCACATCATTGCATGTGGCTGCATAAGCCTGAAGAGTAACTTATGGACTAGACTAGGACTTATTGAATTGAGTTGCAGTGGGCTGGAATGCTTTCTTGATACACAATTTCTTCATGATATAAGCTCTTATACATATACGAGTGTCACTGGATTTGTTTCTCTAGTGAATTCAGCCTAACACAGGCCAGAAACAGTATTTGATAATGCCTGGTAGAAACCCTAAGTGCCCCTGATGACATTTTGGGCTTGGAATTTCACTATTAACCAATAGGTTGGTGATTCAAACCCAACCAGTCATCCAGTGGCAGAACGATGAGGCTGTATGCTCTTTGAAAGAGTTCCAGTTTTAGATAAACTATATCGAGTTGCTATTAGTCAGAATCAATTCCATGGCAGTGATTTGGCTTGGTTTTGGTATGTTAGAATCTCTGTCACACTTCACTCATTTTTCTGTTGTCCATCCCCTTGGGAAGGGATTACACGTAGATCATTGTGATTGGCTTCACCTTTCTTCCCCCACCTTCTTCCACCTCCTGGTAAGAAAAAAATATATATAAATTATCAAGGGTTCATGAGGGAGGGTGGGTGGGGAATGGGGCAAACAAGGAGCCACAATGGTTGTATATACGGATTGTGATAAGAGCTGTAAGAGCCCCCATTAAAATGTAAGAAAAAAAAAAGAATCTGTGTCACATTACAGATGTGAAATAGATGGGTATCAATGAGGGAATGCTACAAGAAAAGGCGCTAGTTTGAGGTCTAGGACAAGAAAGTGAAATTATTTGCAACATTCAAATTGATAAATTTTCTTTAATTATAAAGATACTTTTGATTGGATATCAATTTGTATTTTATTTATATTAGTTATAAACTAATATATTAGTTAGTATAATAGTTATAGTATAATTATTATTTATATTAGTTATAATAGTCAATATGTGTTATGTTAGTTATATTTATATTATATATAATTATAGTAGTTATAGATAATCTATAAATAACTAATATTAATTAATTTTATTAATTAAATGTTAGTCTCTACAATATATTTCCTTTGGAATCTACTATGTTGGTTTAATTTCACCTAAAAGAATATCTTTGACACAAAGTTTAAAAGGAATATATCATGCCCAAAGTTGTTTTATGGACTATGGATAATGTTTCTAAAAATTGAAATTCCAGAATACTTAATTTGGTTCACATAGAAACAAAATACTTAATTTTGTCCATAAAGATGCATATGGAAACCATTTTTGTTGCAGAACAAGGAAATACTGCAGGGTTTAAATCCAGGAATGGTATGTGCCATGGTTCTATTCCTTCATTATAAGTAGTCAATCTGTATGATAAGCAAGTTATCTGAAAAGCTGGGCAATATTAAGAAGCACTCACATCAGGATGGAGGAGGCTAATTAACAACCTACAATATGCAGATGGCACAACCTTGCTTGCTGAAAGCAAAGAAGACCTGACCACTGATGAAGATCAAAGACTACAGCCTTCAGTATGGATTTCAGATGTACTTCCTTCTTAATAGGACCCTTCTAGCCATATTCCCTTTCCCCACAATCCCACTAGTGGGGTGTTATATATTCTAGCCTCTGATAATCCATTTTGCAGGGAAGTCTCTGTAACAGGATTGAGGTGGGATATGTTAGTTTAGTCTCTTCAGTACTATCACTCAACTTTTCCTTGGTGGTAGAGGGTGTGGCATAAGATTTCCTTGGGGGTGTGGTCTGCTGAAATACAAAAAAATGACACCTCCATCAAATCCTTCTCTTTTGTGACTTCTATTTTCTGGAATGAACATTGTGAGAAGCAAAACATATTTGACTTCCTACTCCTGACCCTGCATTTGATCTGCCTCTGCCTGATCTTGGGCTCTTCAGATGAGATGCAGTCCAACACCTGACCTGCTTTCCCCTGGACTAGGAGCTATGTGGACTAGGAGGGTCCTCCAGACTGAAATATGGGCTTTGGATTTGCCCCTCAACAGCATGTACAACCCCGGGTTGTGCTATTTCCTTGTCCCGTAACTACCTGAGTTCTGTGGTGTGTTGCAGTTATTGCAGGACCCAGGCCAATGAGGGAATGGGGGTAATGGAGCAATATAACATCTTAGAAAAGTTGTACATTGGGGCATTGTTCATCTTCATCTCCTTTGGACTCTTGCTCTTGGTAGGTGCTGTCCAATCTGTTCTGATCCATAGCACCTTATGCACAACAGAATGGAACATTGCCTGTCCTGCTCCATCCTCACAATTATTCCTGCGCTAGAGCCCATTGTTGCAGCCAAGGTATCAGTCCGTCTCTTTGAAGGCTTTCCTCTTTTTCGCGGCCACTCTACTTTACCCAACATGATGCCCTTCTCCAGGAACTAGTCTCTCCTGACAACATGACTAAGTATGTATGATGCTGTCTCACCATCCTTGCCTCTAGGAGCATTCTGACCATATTTCTTCCAAGACAGATCAGTTTGTCCTTATAGTGGCACATGGTACATTCAACATTCTTGTCCAGCACTGTAATTCATATGCATCAATTCTTCTTCTCTCTTCTGTATTCAGTGTCCAACTTCCTCATGCATATGAAGCAATAGAAAATACCATGGCTTGTGGTAGGTACAATTTAGTTCTCAAGCTGATATTGTTGATTTTCAAACTCTAAAGAAGTCCTGTGAAGCAGATTTACCTAATACAACATGACTTTTGATTATTTGACTGCTTCTTCCATGAGCATTGTGTATCTAAATAAGAGAAACCCCATGACAATTTCAACCTTTTCATGATGCTACATATTTGTCCAGTTGTGAGGATTTTGGTTTTCTTTACACTAAGTTGTAAGTCATACTGAAGGCTGCAATCCTTGATCTTCATCAGCATGTGATTCAAGGCCTCCTCACTGGGAGCAAGCAGAATTGTGTCATCTGCATATCACATGTTGTTAATAATCCTTCCTCCAAACATGATGGCATGTTCTTCTTCATATAAGACAGCTTCTCGGATGATTTGCTCAGCATACAGACTGAATTAGTCTGGTGAGAGGATGCAACCCTTGCACACACCTTTTCAGTTTTTAAAACCATTCAGTGTTTCCTTGCTGTATTTCCACAACTGACTCTTGATCCATATACAAGTTTCGCCTGAGCACAATGAAGTGTTTTGGAATTCTCATTCTTTTCAGCTCAGAGTGATCCGCAGTTTGTTATGATACATGCCATCAAGTGCTTTTGCATAGGCAATAAAACAGAATGTAACAATTTCCTGATAGTCTTTGCTTTCAGTCAAGGCTCATCTGATGTCAGCAATGATATTCCTTGTTCTAAAGCCAATGTACTACGTAGCCTTGAACTTACATATGAGGGTCTGTTCCACAGTCGGCCCCTTCCCTTGTTTCAGTTGCTGATATTGAGCTTCCCATTATGTCTTCCACAGATGTAGTCAATTTTATTTCTCTATATTCCATCTGGAGAAGTCCATATGTATAGCGATGAGTTGTGTTGCTGGTTTTGCAAAATTCTATTATGTGATCTCTAGTTTCATTTCTATCATCAAGCATATATTTCCCAACTACTGTTCCTTCCTCTTCGTTTGTAACTTTTGCATTCCAATCACCAATATTTATCAATTAATCTTGATAAATTCCCTAGTTCAATCACATCAAGCAGAATTGTACAATTGCTATCCCAGTTTCCAAACATTCTTGCTCCACATTCTTGACATCGTCTCCGCTTCACCACCCCCTCCATCACTGTTCCCCCTTCCCCCTACACCCCTTATTCTACTTGCTGTCTATACAGGTTCCTCAATCATGGGTTTCATATATCAAAAAATGGAAAAACATATCACACGACTTCAAGAGGGTGACCTACAATGACTTGAAATGTCCAATATCAGTTCATTTCAGCTTACCAATGCCAAGAATATAAATCTTTATGGTTTTCATTGCATTTTTACCTCTTCCAGTTTTCCTAAATTCATACGTCACACATTCCAAGTTCTGATCATTCACAGAGTTTTCTAGATCTTTCTCCTTATCATGACATTAAGATCCTGTAGGCTCCACTCCCACTGGCTTTACTGGGTTCACTTCACCGTGGTCAAATGCACACCGGGAAATCAGTGCCTCCTCAGTCACATATTTGGTGCCCTCTGACCGAGGATCCCATCCTCTGACACTGTCTCCAACCAGGACCTATGTCCATTCTGTAGGCCTTCCGTCTGACAGTGTTTGGAAGATATGCATACAGTTTTCAGTGGCTTCTTTCTCTGAAGTTGAGAGTCGAGTCCTTCATTGTCTGCTCGTAGTCTGGAAGGTCCACTGAAACCTGTTCACTTTAGTAACACTGTTGCCATTTGAAATGCCAATGACACAGCTTCCAGTATCATAAAACACAAGCCACCACAGTACAATACAATGACAGAGTCTAGTATTAGTTCTTCTAAAAGAAATTATTGCCACAGGATTACAGCTCTGTATAAAGAAAACAAATATCTTCACAACTGGATACATGGATAACTTCAACATAATAAAAGAAATATTAAAGATGTCCAAGATTTCAATTTTCTTACATCCATAATCATTGCTCATGGTAACAGTAAAGAAATCAAACCACATATTATATTTGACAAATCTTTAAAGTGTATTTTTTAAAAAGCAACATTACCCATTTGAGGACCAAGGGGATCCTGACTCAAGACTTCGTACTTTTCCCCCCGAATTGTGTGTGAAGGCTGGACAATGGCTAAGCAAATTGTAGAATTATTTGATGCATTTGAATTATGGTGTTGGTAAAGATTACCAAAATTGCCATAGACCAGTGGTTCTCAACCTGTGGTTCGCAACCCCTTTGGTGGTCGAACGACCCTTTCAGAGGGTTCACCTAAGACCACTGGAAAACAGCATTAGGAAGGTTGAGAACCATTATCATAGACCATCAGAAGAACAAACACATTTGTTTGGGGGGGAAAAATGCCCTAAGTCCTTTGAGAAGTGGGGTTGGTGAGGCATGCCTAATGTGCATTGGATGCGTCATCAGGGAAGGCTCACTGCCAGGGCGTCAATTCTGACTCACAGCACCCTAGCTGATAGATCAGAACATCCCTGTGGGTTTCCAAGACTATAACTCTTTAAGAGAGTAGAAAGCTAAGTCTTTCTACCACAGACCAACTGGTGGGTTCAGACTGCTGAACTTGGGGTGAGTAGTCCAATGGGGAACCACTTTGTCACCCAAGGGTCACTGAAAAATAAGAGGCTCCTCAAGAAGACTGACTGACACCATGGGACAATAATGGGCTCAATCATGAAGAACTCCCAGGATGGTGCAGATTTGGACAGTGTTTTGTCCTGTGGCCCACAGGGTCACTCTGAGTTGGGAAGGACTTGTTGTCACCTAGCAACAAAAATATCAAAGGTTATCAAAGGTGATTATTGAGCACTTGGTTCTTAACCCAAAGGGCAGCCATTTAAACTCACCAACTGCTCCATGGGCCAAAAATGATGCTTTCTGCTTCAATGAGATCACACCCTTAGAAACGCTGAGATAGTTCTACCCTGTCCTTTAGGGTCAGTAAGAGTCAAAGTCAACTTAAGAGCAACCCGTTTGTTTGTGTGTTTGTTTGTTTTTTCAAGTGTCTGTTCATTTTTAATATCATTTGGGAGAATCATCTTGAAAAGTAGCGAGACCAGCAGGCAAGCAAATGTCCAGAGTGGAAGGTTGTGTGGGTCAGGTTATGCTTGAAGATATAAAAATATAAGATTAAGATGTATAGAGAAACCAATCCATGTATAAAGTTAGGGGAATCCAACAAATGTTATGACCATACACTTAGTTTAGTGTTTCTGTGTCTTCAATCGTTGCATTTTACATTTATCAGAGTACGTACATGCGATCACTGTTTTTCCTCTTGGGTGGCAAAGTTTAACATATCTATGATCTGGCTTTTTTTCCCCAGAAAATTGTATAGACCTTTGAACCACTAAGGGAGACAAAGAATGTGAGCGACTGCTGAGATGGAATCGAGGAGACCAAGATATGAAGAGTGGAAACAATAGCCGGAAGGCTTTGCAGAGGGACCTTGCAAATCCAGACATAGACAAAGCCACAATCACCTGAGACTGACGTTCTTCACTTGTGTTAAAAAGATATAGAAAAGAATCACTTCTTGGAAATTCAGTCAGGCAGATTGTCACAAGGGAAAACCTTATTTTGAAAGCTCACTCCCAGTCCTGAAGACAATATATGGTGATTTGATGGGCTGATGGTGATATGAAACAGCAAATGGGATGGAGGGAAATTATTTTTAGTGGAAAGAAACATTTAAAGAAAAATTTAATCTTCAATATTCTCTCCTAGATACAAATAGCTCTGTAAGATTCATTTTTGCTAGAGCCATGTTCTTGGAAGCATTGTGATTAAAAAAAAAATGTTCAATGTCTCTTGTAAATTTAAAGTTCAATTCACTTTTTATTTAATATCCAATTGTGTAAAGTTCACCCTAACCTCATTCATCCATCCTCCTCCAGACATATAAAGTATTGCCACTTACCTTTGGCTCCAGATTTATCTGAAATGATCACTGGGTCAATTTGATGAGCCATACAGGGAACATTGAACTGAGAGTCAAAAAGTAGTTTCCTAGACAGCTTGAAAGTCAATAGGCTTTGTAAATATGACAAACCCATCCTGACAAAAGGAATGATCAGTGTTCTAGAGGGACAAAGTAAAAGGCATGAAATCCATAATACATTTCCCTCTTGTTCTTAAAAATATCAGAGGAGAGTGTATAATGGAGTATATAATTGAAGCAATTATGATGTGTGAAGTTCTAAGTTGAATATTTGAAGGATGATCTGTTTCTAATAGCCCTTAATTGAGATGTCAGTACTATAATCTGCAAATACCCCTTAGCTCTTGCAATGTCTTTTTTGACTTTGATTTTTTAAATTCTTCTTCTCTTTAATTACTCTCCTCAGCACCTTCTCTCTGCCTCAGAACACAGCTGAAGGCCAGGCCCCTGGGGAAAATCAGGTACAAGGCTGCGTGTTATCCATCACCTATAACTACTGCCACTTATTGGGGACCTACTGATCTGCATGAGTACTTCTTATAATAGCTCTACCCATCATGGTCTCCTTTTTTTTGGTGATGAATAAATAACACTCAGAAAGGTTAAGCAACACCATTGTATTGGGTTTTGCTCTGTCAGTTCAGTATGAGCATTATTGCTTTCACTTCTGACTAAAATCTGGCTAAAACGTAGTACTTGCATAAAATCTGGATGACAAAAGAAACATGTTAGACATTTCTCTTGGAAGATGGCTACAACCAGACATGGGAGTGGACAGGTGCAGCTTGCTCTTGTTCTCCTCTACTTTGAGCCTAGATTATTGAGTTGCTAACAAAAATCAGCCCACGCAAACTACCAGTCACATGGTCACTCACTACAGAGGTGGAAGCTTCACAGAGAGAACAGCTTGCCACAGACCCCTCCCAAAACTCCTTTCTATTAACTCATATGAAAAACCATGGTTGAGTGGTTTCTTTAGAATCCTAGCTTGTCCACCTGTCCCTGTGCTTCACATCATTTCTTTGATCCTTGAATAACACTTTGACTTGCTATCTATGTGTTCAGTTTTGAAATGTTTCCCATATTGATGAGAGCTCCAGAATTGCTCCTTGTGAGTTAGTTTCCTTAATGTACAAACCCACGGATACTGATATACCTACACATAATGATACTATCTAGGGCACGCCAGGTTGCAGTCTTTATAGGAGCAGATAGTCTCAACTTTCGCTTATAGAATAGCTGTGGTGTTTGAACTGCCAACCTTGTGGTTAGAAGTCCAAAATTAATAGGACATGTCCACCTGGGGCTGCCCTTTGTATGCGCTGAACTGGATGCCATTGTACAACTCCTTGGGTTTTCAGATATTCAAGTTCAGTGTGTTTTAGCTGCTCATGAGAAAAGCAAACACACAAACTCGGTGCCATCAAGTTGATTCTGACTCATGGTGAGCCTGTAGGACAGGGTAGAACTGCCCTTGATGGTTTTCATGACTGCAACTCTTCACTGGAGTAGAAAGCCCTGTCTTTCTTCCAAGGAGTGGTTGGTGGTTTTGAAGTGCTGACCTTGCTGATTGCAGCCCAGCTCATAACCAAAATGTCTCCAGGGTTTCTAAATTCAAGTGTGATCTACTCAAGGTATTACATTGACCCCGTGGATATAATACTTTTTGTTTTTTTCAGTTTCCACCAGAGCTTCCATAGAAGCAGTTGGTTGTCTGTTTGGCAGTCAGCCTTATCATGGTTCTGACCAGTGGTGGGATTTAGCCAGTTGGCACTGGTTCAGCAGAACCTAATTTGTGTGTGTGTGTGTGTGTGTGTGTGTGTGTGCGCGCGCGTGTGTTTATGTGTTCAGCAAACTGGTTGCTAAAATGGGACTTGTAATTTGGGTTCTCTCTACGGAGGCCTGCTGAGCAACCACCCACTGTAGAAATCACAAATTTTAATTCCTTAATCTTTTTAAACATTCATCTGCACAACAGCGTATTCTAAGTGCCTTTCATGATGTACATTCCGTCTCCAAGTAGAAAACATTTAGAAAAAGAATCCCTGGTAGTATCGTGGTCACGAGTTTGGCTGCTGTCCACATGGTTGAAAGTTTGAAACCACCAGCAGCTTCTGGGGAGAAAGACTGGGCCGTCTCCTCCCCCAACAGTGTGGGAACCGCACACAGGTCACTATGAGGGAGCAGTGGCTCAATGGCAGTGCGTTGGGTTTTTTGTTATAATATTTATTTAGCCATTTCATAAAACTCCTTATAGTTTGATGAAATACGACATTTTTATTCCCTTGCATTTGTTACTGCAGTCAACAAACCAATAAATACATAAAGAAAAAATGTGCCCCCCCAAAACAGAGGGTGACCTGCTAGCACGATGAGATACTATGAGTTAATTGTGCAATTACTGAAAATGTTCAAAGCGAAAAAATACTGTCAGAACAATTGTAAGTTCAGCAGAAACAGAAAGGGATTTTTTTCAAAGATAAACATGTTCAAAGAAGTGCAGTTGCTGAACTGTTTCTAATCTATCGAACACAATGACTATTGTCTGGTTGGCCCACCTCCGAAAGAAAGGGATCCTGCTCCTACATTGAAAACATGGTTAATGATAAATCACACAGCCAGTGATGCTCACACAAAAGTAGTAAGGACACAAATCAAGAAAAAATATGGAAATATCTTAACAGTTGTATTGGTTTTGGGCAGGTATTATTGAATAATTCTCATTAATTTTTAAAAACTCTCATAGCATAATCTTTTGCTCTTATTTAAGTACTAACTGTACAAAACAATAAGCTACCTTTATGGTATATATGTTTTTTAGTGTATAATTATTATTTGAGCAGTGAATGTTTTTAAATTATTTGAATCCTACCACTGGTTCTGACAGATGAAATTGGGATTCTGTATTGTCTCTTCTCACAAATACAGCTAATTGGATTCTTGTATTTCGATCTGCTGTGATCCATGTGAATAGTCACTGATTATCTTGCTGAAAGAAGATATTTCCAATGAATAAGTTGTTGGCCTTATAAAAGTCTATCATGTGATAGCCTTATCGATTCTTTCACCAAGACCACATTTCCCACCTATTGATATTTCTTTGTTTTTAACTTTCACATTCCAATAACGAGTAACTACCAATCCACCTTGATTGCATATTTGATCACTTTATGACTGCAGATGATAAAATTTTTCACTTTCTTCATTTGGGGCAGTTACTCAAGCAGAAAATACTGTTTGTTTTAAAGCAGGAATTGTGTGTGTGTGTCAGCGTTGCATCCTTTTGACATACTTATTCAATATGTATGGTGAGAAAATCATGTAAAAATCTGGAATTTATGAAAACACAGCATTGGTATTAAAGCAAAATTCATTTATAGCCTGAAATAGGTAGATGATACAACCTTGTTTACTACTAATAAAAAAGGATTAAGGTATTCACTAATTAAAGACTTCAGTCTTCAGTATAGATTATACCTTAACAAGAGTAAACAATAATCTTCACAACTCAATCATGTTGAATGGAGAAAAGACCAAAGATCTTAAGGATTTTATTTAACTTGGATCCACAATCAGTACACATGAAAGCAGCAATCAGGAGATCAAACAAGAGATGACATTAAGGAAATCCGCTGCATAAAGCTATCTTTAAAGTGTCAAAAAGCAAAGATGTCGCTTTGAGAACTAAGATACGCCTGAAAGGATATTTTCAATTACTTCATAAGCATATGAACGTTGGGTAAAGAACAAGGAAGATCAATTAAGATTTGATTCCTGTGAATTACAGTGTGAATATTGAATCTTCCCTAAACTAGCAGAAGGATGAACAAATAATCCTTGGAAAAACTAAAGTCAGAATAATTCTTAGACATAAAGATGGGGAGATGATTTCTTTTGATGTAATGTAGGCATTTGGTCAGGAGGGATGTGTCTATCAAGATAGCCATTCATTTTGGTAACAGAGCAGCACCCAAACAGAGAAGATCCTCAAATGGATGGCCTGACACAACAGTGACAACAGTGGGCAAAACTTAACTGTATGTTCTTGTATGCCAATATTCAAAAGTTTTGTATCAAAGTATTAAAAGAGAACAGGCATATCCAGTTAGAATGCAAAGGTTTAGATACAGGAAAAAAAAAACCAAGGAATCCAATTTCAGGCACTTGGCAGACATAGGTTGGTTAAGTGCCATTGCCATTGACTGAGAGTGATGCTGTGTTCAACAGACTGAAACACTTCCTGGTCATGTGCAATCCTTAACAGTGCGCCTTTGCTTGTTGCTGTCATTGTGTCAATCCGTCTCCTTGAGAGCTCTCCTCTGTTTGCTGCCACTCTACTGCGCTAAGCATGGTGTCCTTCTCCAACCCCCTCCCAACAACATGTCTTAAGTACGTAAGATGAAGTCTCACCATACTGTCCATTAAGGATCCCTCTGGCAGTACTTCTTCCAAGACAGATCGCCTTTTCCTTTTAGCAACCCACGGTATTTTCAATGTTCTTCTCTAGAACGACAATTCAAATGCGTGGGTTCATCTTCAGTCTTCCATATTCAATGTCCAAATTTCACATGCATAGGAGGCAATTGAAAATACCATGGTTTAGGTCAGGCACACCTTAGTTTTCAAAGTAACATTCTTGTTTTGCAATGTTCTAAAGAGGTCATGTGCAGGAGATTTACTTAATGCAACATGTCTTTTGACTCTGTGACTCCTACTTCCATGAGCAGTGGTTGGGGATCCAAAGAAGACAAAATGTTTGACAACATCAAACTCTTCTCCATTTATCCTGATGTTACCTATTGATCCAGGTGTGAGCCTTTTGTTTCCTTTACCTTGAGTTGTAAGTTACACTGAAGGCTTCCATCCTTGATCTTTTCCAGCAAGTGCTTCAAGACCTCCTCTTGAAGTTGGTGTCACCTGCAAGATGTTAATAAGGCCTTCTTCCAATCCCGATGCTGCATAATTCTTCATATCATTCAGCTATGGTTATTTTGTCAGCATAAAGACTGAACTGTATGGTGAGAGGATACCCTAATGCATACCTCTCTTGATTTTAAACCATTCAGCCTTCCCTTGTTCTGGTTGCACGATGGACTCTTGATCCATGTACAAGTTCTACATGAGCACAATAAATTCTTCTGGAATTCCCATTCTTCTCAAGGTTATCCATAGTTTGCTATGATCTACATACTCTAATGCTGTGGCACAGTCAATAAAATACTAGTAACCATCTTTTTTTTTTTTTTTTTTAGTAACCATCTTTCTGTTACTCCCTGCTTTGAGCCAAGCTCCTTCTGGCATTGGCCATGATCTCCCTTGTTTCATGTCCTCTTCTGAATCCAGCCTGAACTTCTTGCAGCTCTCTATCAAGTATTGTTGCAGCCGATGTTGGATGATCCTCAGCAAAATTTTACTGGCATGTGCTATCAAAGATATATTCTATAATTTGAGCAGTCTGTTGAGTCACTTTACAGTGGAATGGGTGCAAATATGGGTTTCTTCTAGTCAGTTGGTCAAGTAGCTGTCTTCCAAATGTCCTGGCAGAGACAAGTAAGCACTCCTGGTGCTGTATTAGTTTATTGAAACATTTCAATGGGTATATTATCAATTTCTGGATTCTTATTTTTGATTAATATTTTCATGTGGCTTGAACTTCCTGTTCCAGCATTTCCTATGCTACCTCCTGAAATGATAGCATTTTGACTAGTTCTTTTTGGTAGTGACTGTATTGTTTTGATACTTTCTATATTGTGAAGCAATCTTCCTCCATAGGATAGAATTATAGAATTTTAAAATAGCTTCACAGAATCACACAGCCAATAAACTGAAGACTATACTCAGAACTGGATCCTCTGATTCTCGAGCCAGCATCTTAATTATCCTTCACAGCCAGTTAGAAACAATTAGCTGTATTGATCACAGTCCCCTTTTTCCGCTTTGCCTCTGCACTGTGTCAAAACCAAATGATTTTTGAAATTCTATACAAAATATGGAATCTGCTATCAATTTCTCTGTGGCCACTTCTTATTATTGTTCCGTCAAATGAGACAAAGCTGCCCTATCACTGTTTCTTTTCATTAGGCACTTAGTGAGCAGACTGTTCAGCTATCACAATAAAGCTAACATGATCTCACCCTTTCTTATTAAGACAAGTGTTTCACATTAAAAATTAACATCTTTGTCATGTTAGCATGGGCCATATTAACTCAATGTCAGGTTTCTAAATAGGAAAAATATGAGATTAGTATGATCTAATGGACAAGGGGA
>NW_022111370.1:2728509-2731261 GCF_000313985.2 Echinops telfairi | reverse complement strand
ATTAAAAATTAACATCTTTGTCATGTTAGCATGGGCCATATTAACTCAATGTCAGGTTTCTAAATAGGAAAAATATGAGATTAGTATGATCTAATGGACAAGGGGACTGAACCCTTTCTCCCATTTCTACCTTCTGCAGAAACAAGCATTTCCTGTAGTTTTGATAAAAATCAAACAAGCTCGGTTAAAAGGCCAAGTGAAAGTATAATGCAGTTGACAATGAGTTTAGTCATTTCATTATAAGTATAGATTTTTAAGAGGTGACTTGTTATAAGATCTTTATTAACTCAAGAGGAAATCCCCAGCCATGGTTCCTATTACGCTGTCTCTTACTATTGAAGATTCATTACTATTGAAAGTCTCTCTTGTATTCCTTTTATACAATGCCAGGATTTGGCTTAAAAAATAAGTAATAGGCTTTCACATGCCCAATGGAAAAAACCAACCAAACAAAAGCTCTAAAAATTGCTCTTGAAGTATAAAACATAGTACTCCTCTATATTAAATCATATCCACAACATTGCAAATAAAGCATAGATTTTGCCTTCTTCAACATACATCGCAACAAAACAACTTTAGCTTCTTAAAGGAAGTCAAATCACATTCTCTGTAAAATTTATTTGAGTTTGGGGAAGAAAAATACGTCTGAAGGAGCAAGATTGAGGCTGTTTGCTGCATTGGGTAAGGCTTCTCAAGAAATGATTATAGGACAACCCTAGCGTTCCTTGAGGAATAAACCAACAAGTGCATTGTTATAATAGTGAAGAAATTCCTCGAAGCAATTTTCCTAGCCTGTTTCTTACGAACACATTTTCATTTTTTGTCCTGTATTCTTTTAGAATATTCATCAGATCAATCTGTTGGACTTCGTCGTAAAAAGTCACCATATACTTCTTAGCAGACTTCTCTGCCTGGAATTTACGTGGCCAAGTAGAGCCCATCACAATCCCCTTTTATGATTAAAATGTTTTGGTTTTTTTTAAGAAAAAAGCCTGATAAAACTAAAATAAGGGCATTCTTGGGAGCATTTGTCTGCAGCCAGCCACCGACACTGATTACTGACACATATTTAAACATACTTTGTTTGCTATAGGTCTATGTATGGATGAACTAGAAATATAGCACTAATACCAGCTATATATACATATATATATATATTTGCACACATATATCTATATCTTCACACACACACATGAGAGAGAGAGAGAAAGTCTTAACTTTCTCCTGAGATTCCTGAGAAGTCGCTGGTAGATTTGAACCATTGACCTTGCAATATACAACCCAACCCAATACTTATCCCACAGTGTCACCCAAAGTGTGCATAGATTATGTATGTATTTATATATCGATATATTAAATTATATAGAGAGATATAGATACGTACATATATCTGGTAAGTAATCCTAGTTAGTATTCTCATGTTTGTTGCAGCACATTTAATCTCTTGGAACAACAGTGCGAATGGCCTTCTTAGTGAAAAAATCCAATAAATATGTCTTAGGCATATGCAGTGTATAAGCATGTGTGTTCGTGGAAGTGTGTCTTGATTCTGGACTTGAATTTATAGCAACCAATTTTTCACATTGTCGTGATACAAGTCGTTTCTTCCGTGTCGAGAGAATGACAGCAAAAGCAGTCATAAACTTATATTTTTAAAATGCTGTTCACAACCCACTCACTCATCCAAAAGGATCTATTGTCATGGACTCATTTGAAGAACAAATCTCTTTGACCTCCTGATCTCAAATGTCCCCAGAGTAGCCCTTTGAAGAGTCTAAAGGGGTGCGGGGAAGGGGAAAGGCAGGACCCACGAGCAAGAAGTGACCTGCAGAAAATACAGTGCATCCAGTTTTAGAAAATGACGACTTCCCCTCGTTTCCATGATTCTGCTTATCAAGTTCCTGACATCTGCTGTGTAGTGGTTTCTGTAACGTGTAGTGATCCAGAAAACCCAATGCCATAACTATATTTTCCATGTAACTTTAATCCTCAACCTGGGCCACAACTATGCACAGTGACCAGTGCCAGCCCAGCCGTTCCGTGTTCAGTTGTCTTAAAGAAAAGTATCAATGTCCCTGGTGGGAATCTCTGGAAACCACTAAAATGGATAAAATCAAGGGTCGAGCTATTCTGTGGCCCAACCATTTCCTTGCAAGGATCCTGTCTAAGACATATTTATTTGACCTCTTCACTAAATCATCCCTTTCTCTATTGCTCCAGGAAAGGAAATGGACTGCAGTGATTTAGGGGGTTAATGGGCCTGATTCATCTTCCAAATAACTAGGATTTACCCTTTTGGGGCTACGTATATGTTTTCTATATCCGCTATGTACCTTTATCATAGCTTTTATTTCTTTCTGTTTTATATTATAGTTGGAAATTTGCATTTCTCCATCAGCCTGTAACATCTTTAAGTAATTAGGGGGTGCTCATATCTGTAAACACCACAATGCTTTCTTATTTCTCTTCTTTAGCACAGTTCTTAACCACTCAACAAGTGCTTGTTGCATTTCAATTTAAGTACTTGTAAGCCTAGTATTATTGTACACAGTGCACATTGATTAGTAAAGTGGCATTTCAGGAATAATCATGGCATATGAGCACTTTTCATAGAAATTATCTGCCAAATATTGCAAAGAAATTCTGCAAAACAATATTTAGTTGCTGTTGCTATTGGTGGGTTTTGTTGTGGTCTTTAGCCTGTGTTCTTTGAGAATATTTATTTTGCTGTATTTGTTCTTTTTAATGCATT
>NW_022111370.1:2725535-2728409 GCF_000313985.2 Echinops telfairi | reverse complement strand
ACGAACACATTTTCATTTTTTGTCCTGTATTCTTTTAGAATATTCATCAGATCAATCTGTTGGACTTCGTCGTAAAAAGTCACCATATACTTCTTAGCAGACTTCTCTGCCTGGAATTTACGTGGCCAAGTAGAGCCCATCACAATCCCCTTTTATGATTAAAATGTTTTGGTTTTTTTTAAGAAAAAAGCCTGATAAAACTAAAATAAGGGCATTCTTGGGAGCATTTGTCTGCAGCCAGCCACCGACACTGATTACTGACACATATTTAAACATACTTTGTTTGCTATAGGTCTAAGTATGGATGAACTAGAAATATAGCACTAATACCAGCTATATATACATATATATATATATTTGCACACATATATCTATATCTTCACACACACACATGAGAGAGAGAGAGAAAGTCTTAACTTTCTCCTGAGATTCCTGAGAAGTCGCTGGTAGATTTGAACCATTGACCTTGCAATATACAACCCAACCCAATACTTATCCCACAGTGTCACCCAAAGTGTGCATAGATTATGTATGTATTTATATATCGATATATTAAATTATATAGAGAGATATAGATACGTACATATATCTGGTAAGTAATCCTAGTTAGTATTCTCATGTTTGTTGCAGCACATTTAATCTCTTGGAACAACAGTGCGAATGGCCTTCTTAGTGAAAAAATCCAATAAATATGTCTTAGGCATATGCAGTGTATAAGCATGTGTGTTCGTGGAAGTGTGTCTTGATTCTGGACTTGAATTTATAGCAACCAATTTTTCACATTGTCGTGATACAAGTCGTTTCTTCCGTGTCGAGAGAATGACAGCAAAAGCAGTCATAAACTTATATTTTTAAAATGCTGTTCACAACCCACTCACTCATCCAAAAGGATCTATTGTCATGGACTCATTTGAAGAACAAATCTCTTTGACCTCCTGATCTCAAATGTCCCCAGAGTAGCCCTTTGAAGAGTCTAAAGGGGTGCGGGGAAGGGGAAAGGCAGGACCCACGAGCAAGAAGTGACCTGCAGAAAATACAGTGCATCCAGTTTTAGAAAATGACGACTTCCCCTCGTTTCCATGATTCTGCTTATCAAGTTCCTGACATCTGCTGTGTAGTGGTTTCTGTAACGTGTAGTGATCCAGAAAACCCAATGCCATAACTATATTTTCCATGTAACTTTAATCCTCAACCTGGGCCACAACTATGCACAGTGACCAGTGCCAGCCCAGCCGTTCCGTGTTCAGTTGTCTTAAAGAAAAGTATCAATGTCCCTGGTGGGAATCTCTGGAAACCACTAAAATGGATAAAATCAAGGGTCGAGCTATTCTGTGGCCCAACCATTTCCTTGCAAGGATCCTGTCTAAGACATATTTATTTGACCTCTTCACTAAATCATCCCTTTCTCTATTGCTCCAGGAAAGGAAATGGACTGCAGTGATTTAGGGGGTTAATGGGCCTGATTCATCTTCCAAATAACTAGGATTTACCCTTTTGGGGCTACGTATATGTTTTCTATATCCGCTATGTACCTTTATCATAGCTTTTATTTCTTTCTGTTTTATATTATAGTTGGAAATTTGCATTTCTCCATCAGCCTGTAACATCTTTAAGTAATTAGGGGGTGCTCATATCTGTAAACACCACAATGCTTTCTTATTTCTCTTCTTTAGCACAGTTCTTAACCACTCAACAAGTGCTTGTTGCATTTCAATTTAAGTACTTGTAAGCCTAGTATTATTGTACACAGTGCACATTGATTAGTAAAGTGGCATTTCAGGAATAATCATGGCATATGAGCACTTTTCATAGAAATTATCTGCCAAATATTGCAAAGAAATTCTGCAAAACAATATTTAGTTGCTGTTGCTATTGGTGGGTTTTGTTGTGGTCTTTAGCCTGTGTTCTTTGAGAATATTTATTTTGCTGTATTTGTTCTTTTTAATGCATTCGTTAGTGAAAGATTGGGACCACCAAGAAATGGACAACTTCCCCCCAAACCTTTAATTTTTCGTTCCAGAACATGCAGAAATAATCAGAATTAACCACCTTGGCTCCTCAGATTTCTGCTTGGAAGGGAAGAATGAGTGTTTACTTAAATTGTTAAAAAATAATAAGCTAAAACCTCAAACAAAACCCACTGCCCTTGAGTGGACTCTGGCTCCCAGGGCTTCTGAGACTCTCAGCCTTTATGGGAACTGACAGCCTCCTCTTTCTCCTTGCAAGTATCTCAATAGCCATCCCACAGCAACCAGGGCTTCTTAAAATTTAATAATAGCCAACAACTATAACTGGATTACAGGAAGTTTTTTCTATAGACAAGCATTCAAAAGGAAGGTGATATAATGAAGGGACTTTCAAAGTTTATTGTTCATCAGAATCACAAGCCAGACCTGTTAAAACGTATAGAGTGTCGTCAGACTTTCTGTTTCAGTCAATCTGAGCGGCTTAAGAATTTGCATTTATGAAAATTTCTAAGGTGATGCTGATATGGGAACTCCATTTTGAGAAGCCCAGATCCAATTCAAAGTCCAATGTATCCAACCCCATCACTGCTTCTGTATGACTGAGGTAGCTATGTCTCCCCACACTTCAGAAAATAATCTGTGTTGACATTTAATTACATCTCCATTTCCATGGCAGATTCCCTTAACCAGATTGGGGCAAAGTTATGTCATTACAAATCCTGAATTCCTTCCCCTCCCCCCACAGAATGCATTTTTATTATACTCATTTATCCTAACTTTAAAAAAAAATCATTTTATTGGGGGCTCATACAACTCTTATCACAATCCATACATAAATCAATTGTATAAAGCACATTTGTTCATTTGTTACCCTCATCATTATCAAAACATTTGCTTTCCACATAAG
>NW_022111370.1:2699253-2725095 GCF_000313985.2 Echinops telfairi | reverse complement strand
ACCCTTCAGTAAAGGGGTGTCCGGTTGGCTACAGATGGGTTTTGGGTCTCCACCCTGCTCTCACCCTCATTTACAATGATATGATTTTTTGTTCTTTGATGTGTGATACCTGATCCCTTTTACACCTCATGGTCACACAGACTGCTGTGCTTCTTCCATGTGGGCTTTCATGCTTCTGAGCTAGATGGTCGTTTGTTTACCTGCAAGCCTTTAAGACCCCAGATACTATATCTTTTGATAGCTAGGCACCATCAGCTTTCTTCATCACATTTGTTTACACACCCACTTTGTCTTCAGTAATCCTGTTGGGAAGGTGAACATCATGGAATGTCAGTTTATTAGAACAAAGTATTCTTGCATTTCTTAGGAAATCCATTGATATGAGCCAGACCTGTTCTCCCTTGTGCATCTTTGTTCGTTCCCATTGTATCCAAGGCGTTCTTACAGTCACTCAGGCCAAACGCTTGAAACCATTCCTGAGGTCTTTTCCCTTCTTTAACCAATTTGGCAAGTACTCATTTTGACCTCGAACTTTCCAAGGCATCCAAATCTGGTCCCTTTTCCTTCGTTACTACCTCCAGAGGCCATGCCGATGCATCACTCAGCTGAACCATTGACATAAGTTCCTTGTATGCCGTTCTTCCCCAGATCATTACTAACACAGTTGTCAAAGAGATCTTCAAAATGAACCGTCCAAACCCTAAAGTGCTTCCCAGTTCAGAGCAAAAGACAGTCCTTGTCGAGGTCTGACAAGGTGCTAATACGGGTTATACTTGCTAATTCTCTGAATGCACATTCCACTACTCTCTCCCTTGTTCTTTAAGATGCCTGTCTCACTTCATCTTTGAGGCCATTAGACTTATTGTTCCTTCCACGTGCAATGTTCTTCCTCTACTTATCCTGCTTGCTCATTCAGCTCATTGGCAAGATACGTCTCCCTTAGAGCAAATGGACTGCAAAATGTTGAGGGAGCACCTAGTTTAAGAGTGATTAGTAATTCTTCTGCCAGACATTCCTCCCTTTATCTTCTGGTATTATAATTGCCTCTTGGGAATAGATCTGTTTTCCTAGTCCTACTTTTTTGTTTGTTTTTTGTTTCCCAACTGAAGAAATATTTTTTTTCCCCATCATCTGTAGCCCAGTATCTCTTGGCTGGAGTAGAATCTTCCAAAGGTCCTTTATCATATATCCTTCCACAAATCATCTTAGACTTTTCTGATTTTTTCTTAAATTCTTAAACCTATTTTATCATTTTTTGTCCAGATCTCTAACTTTTACTTCTATTCTGTTACAAAATATTTCTGCCTAAATTACTGTCTAGTATATTGTGAGTTAGGATCTTAACTAACTAAACCGCTTGCCACAGTGTAAAATAAAAAAGATATTCAGTGGAATTTGATAGCGACTCCTTTACAAAAACAAGAGTTTTTATCGCCATGGAGAATGAAGTCTAATTTTTCCCAGGACAGTGGTCATTAATGCTGTTCCCTACACATGACCTGTTCTCCCTATGGAGACACGAGAAGGTCGCACATCTCAGCCTTCAAGAAAGCAAAGTTTGCCATGTGATAGGTTTGGTCACTAGACTGTAAGCAGAAGTAATGTTTGCTACAACTACATAGATGTGTTTTGAGTCAAAGTGCAATTTGCCACATTCATTTGTTTTTTGCTTAACTAATGGTGAAGCCTATAGATAGAGGCTCCTGCAATCCCAATCCTTTAGACAGTGTGGTGTGGAAAAGATCTAACTACTAGTGACGGTGCCAGAGACAAACATGGGAAATAATTGTGTGTTGTTTTTAAATTTGGAAGCTATTTAATGCTGCCAGGGGGCTTAATCCATCTTAATTCTATACCTGATCTACTTTTGTCAATCTAAAATTTTGTTTGTGTTCTGAATACACGAGCCATTACTGTAGTCAACATTTTTATTCGGAATAATATGTCATATCATTAAAAATGAAGAAAACATAAAAGTTGTCAAGGATTTTGTCTTGCTTGGATCCACATTCAAAGCTCATGGAAACGCTAGTCAAGAGACCAAACTAGGCATGGCACTAGGCAAATTGGCTACACAGGACATCTTTATAGTTTTGCAAAGTAAGGATGTGATGTTGAGGACTAAGGTGCACCTGATCCAAGCCATGGTATCTTCAATAATCTCATATGCATTTAAGTTGAACATTGAATAGGGAAGATGGAGTACAAATCCATGCATTTGAATTGTAGTGGTGGAGAAGACTATTGAAAGTACCATGGACTGCACAAAGGACATACACATCTGTCTGGAAGAAGTACATCCAGCCAGAGTTCCCTCACATACTTTGTATGTCATCAGCAGAGACCAGTCCCTGGAGAAACACATCGTACTAGGTAAAGGAGTGAGGCAGTAAAATAAATAAATAAATAAATAGGAAAGCTCCTGTATAGGAACAATTGTGAAGATGCTGCAGGACCAGGCCGGTTTCCGTTCTGTTGGACATAAGGCAACAACACATTTTTGTTTTATTTTTGGAGAATTCAAAGCAATTTTGAGATTAGAAGAGTACTGAAATAAATAAGGATCCCTTGTAGGTGTAATGGTTTAGCTGCTCAGCTGCTAATGGAAAAGTTCATTGTTGAACCCAGCCAGCTGGTCCTTAGAAGAGAGGCCTGGTGATATAATCTGTGAAGATTGTTGCTATTAAGAGCCATCGAGTCAGTACTGACTCATAATAACCATATGTGCAACAGAATGAAACATTTCCAGGTCCTGTGGCATTCTCAGACTTTAAATAGTTGAATCTATTGTTGTAGAATTATGTTAGCTCATCTTACTAATGTTCTCTCTCTTTTGCAATTTCTCTATTTTATGTAGTATGACGTTATTCTTCAAGGCCCCATATCCCTCTTCATCAGTGGTACAAAGTATTTGTAACAAATTCTTACCATTCTCATTTTATGGAGACTTCTCTCTCTATTTCTTCCAACTCAGATATTTGATTCTTCTGGAAGTCGGTGATATATTTAATATTCTTTTCCAGCACCAATAATTCAAAGGTGTAAAATAATGTGATATGGGGGCACTGGTCCCCTCTGCCTACACAAAGTGGGAGGAGAGACTGTCCATGCCTGATTTCTAGGAGGATGAGGTCATACATGTCCCCGGCTTTCAGCCTTTCACACCAGCCTTCTCTTTCATGTACTCTTCCTCTTCAGCAAGGTTTGACAATTCATTGCAACAGCCACCAAGAA
This sequence comes from Echinops telfairi, assembly GCF_000313985.2. Classification (NCBI taxonomy): domain Eukaryota; kingdom Metazoa; phylum Chordata; class Mammalia; order Afrosoricida; family Tenrecidae; genus Echinops; species Echinops telfairi. The sequence goes on along the minus strand of NW_022111370.1, from coordinate 2,721,861 downwards.
CACTCAATGGCACTCACAACGATGAGATTTATTGGGAGAGTTAATAGATTACAATTCACATGAGAAGTGCTCAGGATACAGTTGTTCAGTCAAGACAGTCTCTCCAATGCCATGCCCCTAGAGAGGCCACTCTGTGACCTTTGGTCCCTTGCACTGTTCTCTTCCCTGCCAGGGCATTTCTATAAAGCTCTTTTAGGGCTTCTAATAAAAGGCCAAAGAACATACCACTCCACTATAAGGTTCCACCTGAGGGCACCCAAATCCACCTCTGTGGGACAGCAATCCCAGCTCCTAATGAAATGCCTGGAGACATCCCACTCCACAAACCCTCGCTTTGCTCAAAGCACTCGTCTTCACTTGTTCTGTGGGCTGAGAAGTCCACTGCTCTGTGCTTAATTCTGCTATGTTTCTCCTCTCCCACTCGGCTAGTGCCACGGTTGTCTCCTGGGACAAAGAAGTTCACTATGCAGGGATCTCAGAGTTCAAAGAATTTGCTCCACTTCTGATTCATCTCCTTTGCTGGTAGGGAACTCTCTCATTCCTGTTTCCGAGATGGTTCATTTTATATAATCACAATGATCCCTATTATCAATTATTCAAAAGTAAATCCTATTAATGGCTTCACCAACTTTCTCCCCATACACCTCAAGAAAAGATGACTTGGTGGGGATTACACAGATGGTGGCTACAAGAGTCTCATTAAAGAGTTCATTGCACTGCAAAAGACATCAATTATTCTTTAGTCTTCCTGATTCATTGTCAAGTTTTTGATGTACATGAGGTGATGGAAAATACTACGGCTAGGGTCAGGTGCAGCTTTCCTTTTTAGCATGCCAATGATGTCTTTTGTAACAGATGTTCCCTAGGGTATACGTCATTTGATTTCCTCCACGCTGCTTCTAGAAGGCATTGATTGGGCATCCAAGTCAAATTAAATTCTTGGCAACTTCAATCTTTTCTTTCTTTAACATGAGCTTGCTTATTAATCCAGTTGTGAGGATTTTTGTTTTCTTTCTGTTGCGATGTTAGCCCTACTGAAAGACACAGTTATTGATTTGCTTCACTAAGTGCTGCTAGATCGCTTCCTGTCCAGCAAGCAAGATTTTCCCATCTGCACAGTGTAAGCTGTTACAAGGAGCAGGGAATGGAGACACGCATTATCACCAGTCAGGACGAAGTCAGGGGCCAACTGTCCAACTGACCATCAGCGGCTGGTGAGATAATTCAATTTAAAGTTAAAGATGACTACACGTCTATAAGGGTCCAAATGTGGCTGTAAACATTACAGCCTAAAAAAACCCTATGGACTAATGTCCCCTTGTTACATGGGAGTCAACTTATCTACAACAATGTAATAAATAGTCGGTGTCTAAAGAAAGCAATTCATTACTTTTATTTAATTTTTTGTATTTATTATTATTTTTAAAATTCCTCAGTATACTCTGGATACAGAGATTCAAAGAGCAATTTATCTATCAACTGATGGCGTTCTCTGTGATGCTTCAGAAATATTCATTTCTTGTTCTACTTGGGAGTCGAGCTCCCAGATTATGTTGTTGCTGTTGGTAGGGGTCATCAAATTGGTCTGACTCAATGACCGCTTATACAACAGAGCAAAACACCACCCAGCTCTGTGCCACCCTTAACATTGTTCTTTTTGTTTGAGCCCATTTTTGCAGCCACGATGCCAACCCACCTTGTCAAAGCACCTTCCTCTCATTCTCTGCCCCTCTACTTTACCAAGCACGATAGTGTCCTTCTCCAAGCCTTCAGCATCCAAGAGAATCCCCTGAGCTTTTCCTTCCCTGACTCTCTCTATGGGTCTCAGTGTCCACTTTATGGTGAGGTAGCAAATGCAGGGCAAAGTCTCTCCCCTGAACAGCCTCAAAACTGCACCCTCTTAAAAGGCAGAATAACCAAAAGTATTCCAGGGTTTCTCCATAATCCCAAGCAGGGATGAACAGCGTGTCAATGTTTTCCATCCTACTTTCTGGAGTTTTATGCATTCTGACTTAAAAGTCCACACCAGTCTGGAAGCATGTGGATGCCATCTATTACATTTTCCTTTTCAGAATAATAGTTGGAGAGTAATTTCTCCATCTGTACTGTCTCATTTCATCAGGAAGAATTACATTTATCTTGAAAGAGTGTTTATAAATATGATTATGAGCACTACTTAAATTATTAAATATTCCAGTGATATCGTGTGATCCAGAGACCTTGTTGCAAGAGGCAACTGTGGTTATCATCAATTACTCTTAAGTTTCCATAAACACGGACTTGAGCCCAACTTAAGGGGACAAAATGTAAAGTTGGCAAACGTTGCATTTGGCACCATTCGTCTTTTCCCTTCTTTACTTCTTCCCTGCTGTTCTGGGTTCATTTTGTTTCCTACTGCCCTACTACTAGGTCAGAAACGTCCAAGGCTCCTCTTACTTTGGAAACACTGTCCGACGTGTTTCCTCATACTCCAAAACCAAACTCATTGCCATCAAGCCAAGACTGAATCATAGCAATTCTATAGGACAAAGTAGAACTGTCCCCATGGGTTTCTGAGATTTTAACCTTATGGCAAGAGAAGGTCCTATCTTTATCCCATGGAGTTGCTGGTGATTCTGGAAAGCTGACTTTCTGCTTGACAGTCCAACACAAGCCCACGATGCCTGCAATGTTCCTTCATGCTAGAGCATGGTCACGGAACGCTGGTACGAAGAATGCACTTCGCATTCCTGAGAAAGTTCAAGATCGGCCCACTGCCTTTGGGTGAACAAAGCCCAGCATTTTGACAGCCTACTTTTGTGTATGGGCTTCAGATATTAGATAGTAGGCAAGAGTGGAGAACTTTTAGAGCCACAGCCCTGTCCGTAGAGCTTGCTTCTAACTAATATTATGTCTACCTCTGTCCTTCAAGTTCTTCATCGATAAAATAAGACTTATTTAAAGCTTAAATGAGTCAATATATGTGACATTCTTGTAACACAGCCTAGAATAAAGCATGCATCCATTTAGTGCCACCCACCATGAATTGGTTGTTGTGAAGAATGAACACTGTTCCATATTATTTCTTATCAATTTAATTTTATTTTATACGATGTAATCCATGATAAGGGTATACCATACTTTATTTGGAGGAGCCCTGATAGCATAATGGGTTACGTTTTATGCTGCTAACTATAAGATCAGCCATTAAAAGCCACCAGTGCTCCATGAGGGAAAGAAGTGGCTTTCTACTTCTGTAAAGAGTTACAGGCAGAGCAGAGTCTGTAGACGCAGGTCCAGAGAGTCTTCAACCATTGTACGTAAGTAATTTACAGAATTGCATTTGGTGTTAAGCACCGATAGGATGTTATGTTTTTTTGTCACTAAATAAATATTTTAAAAGGTCCCGGCTAAGGTATTGACTTCACATTGGAGTGGCAGGGGTGAAGAATTGGATATCTCAAGGTTGGAAATGTTGTGATTTATTTATTTTTATCAATAACAAAATAATAGACCAAGTTCTCACATATTCAATTATTTCAGTCTCTAGGGGGAGATGTTGGAAAATAGTATAGTAGCAGTATATATTGCTTGCTATCAACTGCTTTTGACAAGTCATCATAACAAAAATAAGCTCAGGAAACAATTGAACAGTTTGCAAGCAGAACTGAAACAGAAGAAATGTAAAAGTTCAGAAATTCACAAGCTGGCAAGGTGCCCTCATATATATGAGAATCTAAAAATGAATAGTTGGGGGGTAAAAGAGGGGATAGCTTAGCAGAAAGTTATATTGATAATGTCCATCAAATGTTTAAGATCACGTGTCTTATTTTTCATGGAAAGAATGTGTTTCTCTTTAGGATAAAGCAATGATGTACTAGGGCAAGTTGCTACAGTTACATGGTAGAGCGGAGTATTGAAGAAATCCAGGCTGTTGAGAGACTCCACACGGGAGAGTGGCTCTAGATAGTCATCAGAATGTGATCAGAATCTACTGTGGTTTTAACATGAGCTAAAGCCAACTAGCACTATATTAAGAGATGAAGGTTCAGGGTCTGTTGGTTTGGCTTGCTGGTCTACCTCTCTCCCCCCAGGCTCTCTACAGGCTAGTCCAGCTCGGCACTAGGAAACAACCATAATGTGAGTAACACCAGTAGTATGAGTAAAAATGTTAAAGTATTAGTTGAAATGAATTTTCATTTATCAATACATTTTGTTTAACTCAAAATAACCAACATATGTAAACAATTATTAATAAAGCTATGTCACCTCACCGGCATTTTAAGACCATCTCAAGAACCTGTTGGTCTCATTGAACACTCCTGACAGCAGACATGATGGGAAGTAGAATGGCATCAAGAACATCACATATGGAGATGGCAAAAGGTCACTAAGAAGACAAGAAACCAAAAGATCAAAGTGAAAGTCAGAAGAGATCTGCACCTTGCTCTCAGTCATAGTAGCTAAAGCAAACGGATAAAAGGATGAAGTCAAAGAGCGGAACAGGACATTTCAAATGGCGGCTCAGGACGACAGAGTATAATGTGATGATGAAATGTGAAAAGACCTTGACTTAGGAAATCCAATAGGGAGAGCAGACCCAGCATACTTCAAATGGAAAGAACTAATGAAAAATGCCACGCCTCCATATGTAATATTTAAAGGTTGAACAATGCATGAACCATCAAAGGATGATAGGAAGAATACAAGATACAGTGCTGAAAAGAACTATTTGACCTTCAACCATTAAACGAGGTCGCATCTGATGAAAAACCAGTGGGGACTGAAGGAAGGAACCCACGCTGAACTGAAGGTGTTAGTCAGGACCCAACCAGCATGAATTGATGGAAAACCAGTGGAAATGTTTCAACAAGCTGATGAAGCTGGAAGTGCTCACTGGTCTATGGTTAGGGAATTTAGAAGGCAGCTACTTGGCAAACCAACTTGAAGAGATTCACATTTGTACCCATTTCAAAGAAAAGTAACCCAAAAGAATGCACAAAATATAAAACAATGTCATTAATATCACATGCAAGTAAGATTTTGTTGAAGAGTCCCCAACAATCACCATAGTGGTACATTGACAGGATGCTGCCAGTGAATCAGGCCAGATTCAGAAGAGAACAAGGCATATCCTTGCGGGTGTTCTATAGAAATGACTGAGAACGTCAGTGTGTTATTTAATTAATATTCTCTACTTTATCTCTAGATTCTAATATCCATTGCAATGGCTGTACAGAAACCACAGACAAAATTCATGATTAAAGGTTTTATTAAGGAAGTTCCAACCTGGTGATGTGAGAAATGATGTCAGTGAGAAATGCTCAGGTTTGGATCAGTTATCAGGACATGTTACAAAGTTCTGGCAAGTCTACTAATAAATGCCCAAAGAGTATACCACTTTGCTCTAAGCCTCTGCCCTAAATCATTCGATTTAACCTCCATGGGTCAGCAAACTCAACTCCCTGCATTAAGTGCCCAGAGGGACCGCACTCCAATAAGCCTCACCTGAGGCACTGAGCTCCACTTCCACACTTCCCTGGGCCGGCAAGTCCAACTTCCCTAATCAAGTGCCCTGAGGCACCACATTCAACAACCAGCCTCATTCACAAAAACCCTCATCTTGTTCCGTAGATCACTCAGGTCCATGCTCTGGCTTCTGGCACGATTGTCACTCCTCTGATGGCAAAGCTATTCTATGGTTCCATGCGTTTCAATACCCAGGGGTCTTAGGTCCAGAAGAGACGCTTTATTCCTGGTTCTTATCGGAAAGGAGATCCCTCTTCCTGTTTCTCAGAGGGCATATTTTGTACATGGCAGGATGGCCCTCCAGCGTCCTTATTCAGTTACATACAGGGGAATCCTATCATCATCTTACCAGATCCGTGCAGGAAAAGGTCATTTGGTGTGAGTTAGAGAGTGGCCAGAAGGGCCACAGTAAATTATCCAGTGCCCCTGCAACCAAATGCTTACCTGTCTGTTAGTGACTTTGTAAAGGCATTTGGCTTTATTGCCCATAATTTAGGGATAGCTTAAGGAAGAACAGGGATTCCAGAACACTTCATTGTGTACAGCAGAAGCTGTACATGGATCGAGACAGTGGTATGAACAGACTAAGGGACTATTGCATGATTTAAAATCCAGGAAGCTATATGTAATGGCTGTACTTTCTCACCGTACACATTTAATCTGTATGCTGAGAAAATCATCAGAGAAACTGGATTACAGGAAGAATAACGTGGCATCGGGTTTGGAGGAAGGCTTATGAACAACCTGAGGTATACAGACGACACAACCTTGCTTCTTCAAAGGGAGGAGACCGAATCCTTACACCTGGACCAAGAGGGAACATCACGATCAACAGAAAAAGGTTGGCGTTCTCAAGGATTTTTGTCTAACTTGGATCCACAAGCAGTGCTCATGGAAGCAGCAGTCCAGAGCTCTACCAATGCATAACATTTTGCAAGTCTGGCGCACAAGAACTCTTTAAAGGATTGAACAGCAAGCAGTAACCTTTAGGACTAAGGTGTGCTTGTTCCAAGCCAAGGTATTTCAATCACCTTATATTCCTTTGAAAGTAGGACATTACATAATGAAGGCCAAAGAAGGATTAATGTATTGAATTATGGTCCTGGCTGCAAATATTCATAGTACCATGGCTGCCAAAAGAACAAACAAATCTGTCTTGGAAGTACAACAAGAATGCTCCTCAGAAGCAGGCATGTGGAGACTTTCTCTCACGTACTTTGGGCACATTGTCAAAAGAGACGAAGTCCCTAGGAAAGGGTTCGTGCTTGGTAAAGTGGAGGGCAGTGAAAACTACGAAAAACCTGATGAGATGGATGGATACCAGGGCTGCAACAATGGGCTCCGATCAAGCGTGAGGACTGGGAGGCATTTCATTCTGCGGTGTATAGGGTTGTTATGATTCAGAAGTGACTTGATGGCACCCAACAACAGCAACATTATTAATGGCACATTTCACATTGTAGTACAAGTGCTCATGGTCATATCTCAATTTGAACTGCCCGCATGTAGATTGCTTAGAAGTCAAAAGTGGCTGGGGAGAGCTGTACTGTTTAGGTCTTTTGTTGTTTGATACAACCAAGTCAATTCCAACCCATAGTGACTGTATGACATAGAACAATTTTCATAGGTTTTCCTAGTGTATAACCTTTATGCACAAATTACCAGGTATTTTCCCTGATGAATTATTTCATGTAGAATCATATCATTGACCTTATAGCTAGCAGCTAAGTGCCAAACTATTGTTCCATGGCGTCCAAAAATTATTTTCTGACTCATAGTGACTCAATAGGCCAGAATAAAACCACGCACATAGGGTTTACAGGGTGTAAATCTTTAGGGACACAGATTACGCCATCTTTCTCCTGTGGAGTGACTGCTGAGTTTAAACTGTGTTATCAGCCAAGTTCTTAGCAACTGTGCCTCCGTGGCCCCTTTTGCAGTATTTTAGAGATGTAGGTGAATAAGCCAATTATTTTCCCCTGAGGCATCACTGGTGGGTTCAAACAACCAATCTTCTGGTTAGCAGGCAAGCCTTCAACTATTGTGACCCATTCAGTGCAGCCATCATTTCAGACCCACAATTATTCTATCCTGCAAGTGTGTCTGTGCTCACATCCTTCGGAGAACAGATGAAAGTACACATGGCAATATGAATAGAGCTCTTCCATGACGAAAACACCATTTAAAGAGATAACTTGATGCATACCCCTAACATATTTGGTGAACAGTTCTACTGATAAAATGGGTAAGCACTCAGCTGCCAATTTTTAAAGGCAGTGGGGCTGTGAATAAGGGAACTTCTACCACATCATAGGGGGTCGCTGTCAGTTTGAAATCAACTTGATGACACCCAGGAACATTTCACAAATCGCCACATATCGGGCCAGGTTGCCTAGAGAAACAAATCCCATGACAGTCATCGAGCTTCAAGGAAGAACATTATATTAAGAAGCCACTTTTCAACAGGAAAGCAACTGATCCCAGTTCAACTCAAGTCCAAAAGTCCAACACTAATGCATGAGTCCCTCTTGAGACTCCTGTAGCCACATGCTGGTGATGCGGAACGGTGAACTGGGAAGCCGAAAGATCACAGGCCAGTGAGTGTATGGTTGCATGGATCCAAAGTTGGTGGATACATAGCAGGTAGGCTGATGACAGCTAGCAAGGTCTGGAAGGTGAAATCCATAGGCAGGAAGACAAAGGGGCAGAGGGAGGGTTCCCAGAGTAGGCTCTCACTCAGACACAGATGGCTACATCCACAAAGAAGTGTCAGCAAGCTACCACTTGATTGATGCTAACTCATAGAGACTACAGGCTTTCTGCCCTTGTGGGTTTCTGAGAATGTAACTCCTTATGGGAGTAGAGAGCCTCATCTTTGCAGTTGATATAAAATCATCCAAGTACCAGAGCCCCTTCAAAGTGGCCTTAACTACCATCTTCCTGAAGCCTAATGTTAAAAAGAAATTACTTTAACTAAAGACATTCATCATCGCCTTCCCGAATGTTTCTTTATCACAGGTGTTAGAAAAAATATTTTAAAATATAGTTTCAAAACATCTTACACTTCAAATCTTAGATGCCATTGAGATTCCATTAATAAATTGTACTTTTAGAATATTTGGAATAGAAGTGGAGTTTTTCAGCTGCTACCGGCTACATTTCAATGTTGAAGGAGGTGTAATGGCAGCAGTCAGGCTGACAGCATCAGCAATCTTTTTGTCTATTCTTTTATCACAGTTATAATCATGTGGCCCCATGGGCCACTATGCCTCTCAGACATCTATTTCTCAACCTTTCAACAATTTTCTATGTATCTCATTTTTCCCTTCAGAATCCCTACCTAGAGAGGATTCTGTTTCCAGCATTAAAATGCAACTAACTTGTAGGATATTGTGTTTTATTTAATGAATGCCAGATTCTAGAATACAGCAGAGTCAGGGTTAGTTATAGCAAAAACTAACACTCATGTAATAAAAAGAGTCTAATCTATTCTAACCTAAAGAAAATAGAAATTCATTTTTCTTTCATTGAACAGATTTAAGAACCTTATTTTAACTACTTTGAAGTCACTGTCAGAAATCCACTTTGGTACTACCCAGGGTCGGGAATCTTTAGTTGGATTAATTTTTACCTTCTCATTTATGGCCCTGCTTGTGCAGAAAGCTTGGGAATTGAGTAGGGGAAGTTTCTCACCCTAATAATGTACAGATAAGATGGTGCCTATGGTTTTGGGAAAGTTTTTCAACTGTCCTTTAACATATTGACCCAAATAAAAGATATAAAAATGGAATACGAAAAAGAGATTTGTTTGGGAAAGGGGAAGAATTCTGTCAAACACAGAACTTAACACATACTCTCATGTCAAGCTTTTTTATTAGCCAAAACTATTTTGCTTGTAAATTCTGGAAATTTAAAATACATTGACTTGAGGAAATGTGTTGGCTTACAAATCTAAAACTTCAAGAAGGATGTTAGATTTTGAACAAAACTGATTCCAAGATCTCAAATCTTATTGTCAGAATGGTTTTATTTTTCCCATTTCAGTGTTATTATACTGAGCTCAGAGTCAGTCCACACCTTCCCAGTCTGAAAGATGGAAGACAGTCATTCCATCCTCTCAACTACTGCAGAAGAGGGAAACTTCTTTGTCCTAGTGCAAGTCCCAGAACTGAAGTTCATGGGAGTTGGTTGGGATAAGGACAGCTGTTGTTAGTTCCTATCAGGCTGGTTTCACCCCGCAGCAACCTTGTGCACAACAGAGGGAAACACTGCCCAATCCTGCGCCATCCTCACAGTTGTGACCTGGCCGAGGCCATTGTTGCAGCCACTGTGTCAATTGCTCTCATTGAGGTCCTTCCTCTTTTCACTGGCCCTCTGCTCGACCAATCATAGTGATCTTCTCGGGGCTCTCCTGACAACATGTCGAAGTAATGAGACAAAGTCTCACCACTGTTGCTTCTAAGGAGCATTCTGTCTATACTTCTCCCAAGACAAAATGTTTTGGACACATATTAATTCTTAAATGAGTGTGCTGATCTAAAGGCACAATATGCATGTTCATAGATTTTTATACACTGAACTAAGGCTCTAAATTAGTTTTAACAAAATACATGAACTGAGAGTGACAAAGTTTATATCCCAGTGAAAGTTAGTACATTCTCACCTGAAATAGGGAAATGGATGCTAATCAGCAGTTAAAGATGTCTGTTGCTGACCATTTTCAGCTAGACAGCATACTTAACATATCTAAACCATTTTGAAAATTAAACATGCTAGTTTTATCTGTTTTATTATTTATTTTAGCTTTGCCACAGTTATCTGAGGTCCCTGAGAGGTTAAAGCATTTTGCACTTGATTGCTTGATTATTAGTTCAAAATTGAACCATAGTACCACCAAAGAACCTCCTGGCAATTTGCTTAGTGAAGGTTATGCCCAAGAAATGCCCACCATCTACTCTGTCACATGAGGTTGCCCTGAGTCAGAACCGGGGGCTCTCCCCATCAGCAGGTTTGTTTCTAGTCCTGCTACAACACAAACAGCACCAGGGAGTGGTATTAAACTCTGAAATTGATTGGCACATAAGCCTGGAAAAATTCCTTCCTGCGGTGCATGTTCCTTATTTCGTCGGGAATCTTTGGCTGTATCTGATACTCAGATAATATGTGCCTTCTGAGGATCTGTGTCTGTGTGTACAGTATTCTCCTTGTTTTTCTGTTATTGTTGTTTTTTAACAAGGTGGACATGATGAGATTTAGGAGCCAATAAGCATTGATATGATATCATTAACATAATGAAATATAAATACCATATCCAAACAAAAGAGAGCCTTGGTGGTATAGTGGTTATGAGAGGGGCTGTTTCATCTGGCATATTCAGGCCTCTTCCCTGCATGTGCGACTGATGTAGCTAGCTCTTTAGTAGCAGGAAAACTTCCTAAACAGATGTGCTTCACCAGCACTCAAATCTTCTATCATGTGCCAGGAAGCCCTCTATAGCCATTTCTCTCTCTCTCTGTCTCACACTTGGACACACACACACACACACACACACACACACACACACACACACTCACACACACCCTATCATTGTGATCTCGTAGTGTGATCTGCCTAGCCTAATTTCTGTGTCTTCAGTGTGAAGTTCTCTCTTCTGGGTCTGGGAACTTCTCAGGGCAGGAACCACAGGTGATAAGAACATACCGCCATCCAGATTTTTCTTCATGGTAGAAAGGTCCCCCAGAACATCTTTGAGACTGGTCTTCATCTGAGTCTAGCAGGGTGGAAAAAGTGATTCATCCTTTAGTTGGACAGCAAAGAACTGAATCCTACTGGTTGTATTCTCAACCCACTATTTTCAAAGTAATTAGGGAAGGGTTGCTGATACTCTGATGTCATAGTGGATTGCAGGTTGGGCTGCTGAACACAAAGTCAATAGTTGGAAACCACTAGCCATTCCAATGGACAAAGATGGGGCTTTTGACTCCAGTAAAGAATCTTAGTCTTGGAAACCCATGGAGAACAGTGCTACCCTGTTCTATAGTGTTGCTATGAATCAGTGGCATTGGATTTTTTTTTTTTTGGCCTTTTAAACCTGTTGATCATTTGTTTGTGGATTTTGTTTTTGCAAAGTAAATTGACCAATCCTTGGCAATATTGAAGTCCTGCCAATCATTTTGTGGGATTTATGAGCACATCACTAGAAAATCTATATTTTGAAAACAATTCATTGTATCATAGTGTCCAACAGCTCTCTGCAATGCAAATGATCTCTAGTCTATTTAGTGCTAGGTAGTAACACTCTCATTACTAATACTTTCTAAATCCTGTCAGTCTCCTATGAATTTACAAAAGCCAAATCTACATTTGCTAATATCCTGTTAGCTAAAGAAAGTTACACAGTCAAAACCATATTGGAATAGTTGCAAATAATTATGGCTTCTTCTGCTTTTAATTTACTGCACAGTGAAAGGTTTACATATCACAAAATTCTTCTTCATTTCCCATAACTCAAAACAATTTTTTACACGTATGATAAGTGTTTTATTCATTCTAAGCATTGTTTTTTTGGAGATCCAGTGGCATTGTAAGCAACTCAGTGTTGGCAGGGGTCTCCACTTTGCTTCTCTGGCTCTAGAATTTGGGCTCCATCAGCCTCTCTCCATGTGTCTTCTCCACAGGGATGTCTCTCAGGGAGTGAGTGAGTGTCCCACCTCTAGAGAGCTATTTATCTTCTTAGTGCCTCCAAATGAGGTCAAGCTACTACCTGATTGACAGGCTAGACTCCACCCCTTCACTCTGAATCCTCAAATTGATACCAGATTATGTAACTACCACATTCCTAAATTATATCCTGCAGATATGGTCTTCAAATAGCATCAGAATAACACCACAATACCAAGAATCCTAAACTGAATATCAACAAAGACTTCTAAATTGGGATTTTAAGTGAGGAATTTGTATCCAGTTGGAATTAGATCTGAGGATTTTCTTGTAGACCCTGTGTCTAAATGAACAAGGGGCTATTGTGATTTGTGTAATGTATTTAATTTTCCTTAGTACTATCCCACTATTGACATCTTTGCCTCTTAAAATATATTTAAAGAGGTATTTGCAGCATATTTTCCCATGGCAATAATTCATTTGATTCTTAACTGCTGATTCTATGGGTATTAATTGTGTATCTAAGGAAAATGAAATCCCTGACAACTTTAAGATTTTCTTAATTTATCAAGATGTTGCTTATAGAAAAAGAGAAAAGTAGAAGAAAGAAAATAAATAGGTATATAGGTAAATATATAAATATTTAAATAAAGGTATATTTGTTTAAATGCAATAAGGAAGCTGATGGACCTTGGGCCTCTACTTAAATCTTACTTCAGTAAAAGAATAGTTTGTTTGAATAATGTGGCAGTGTATGATACTCACCTTCCTAACAAGATCACTAAAGAAAAAAATGGGTGCATATGCAAATGTGGTGAAGAAAGCTGATGTTGCCTGGCTTTTAAAAGATTTAGTACCTGGGGTCTTAAAGGCTTGAAGTCAAACAAGTGGCCATGTAGCAGGGAAGAAACAAAGCCCACATGGAAGAAGCACATTCACCTGTTTGATGAGGAGGTGTTGACAGGGAAAGGTATCAGGAGTTCAAAAACAAGCAGCCACATTTATATGAAGGGGGTGGATGTAGTGAAGACCCAAAACTCACCTGTAAGATAACTGGACAATTCCTCTCAGGATGTGGTATAGCACTGATGAAACACTTAACTATCCTCTATCCTCTTGTTCTTTAATATTTCCTCCCCTTAATATTATGGTTTTAATTTATTATACCTCATTAATCATGTTATATTTGTGCATGTTCATTTGTATAATTAGGAGGTTTCAATTTATGTAAGTCAAGATAGATAAACCTTCAAAAACAGTAACAGGAGTAATGGTTCCCTGAGGGGGAGGGGGAGCTGATAGCATTGATGACTGTATAACCCCACTCAAGGGGAGTGATCAACAGAATTGTATGTGAATGGATGTATTGGATGGTGTAAGATGTGGCAAAAATATAATAAATAAGGGTTCTTGGGGGCAGGGGGTAAATGGGAGCTGATATCAAGGAGTTCATGAAGAAAGAAAAGGTTTTGAAACTGACTGTGGTAGCAACTGTACAATACTGCTTGATGTGATTGAACTATGGAATATTATGATATCTGTAAGAGCTCCCAATGAAATGATTAAAAAGTATGTTGCTTATAGACACAATTATGAGGATTTTGTTTTATTTTGTTTTGTTTTGTTGAGACATAATCCAACTGTGAATTAACACAGTAGTTGCAACGATGTACTCCAACATAAGAACTATTGGAGAGGATGGTAGAGGAAGGGATACAATGGTGCAGGTGTCTCCACAAGGCCCGACTGACTTGACAGCATGTGACAATAGCAACAACCCCACAATTTTGATATTAGACTACATTTAAGTTAAAATAATCAAATTCAATGCCATGAAGTCATGAGAAAAAGAGGGGATTTTTTTTGCAGGGCAGTGAATGTTTACAAGTCTATTTTCAAGGGTCAGTATACTTATACAGTTTCTATAGAAACCATATTTCAATAACTCAATTATCTGAAATAAAATCACCTTGACAGAACCTAAGAATAGACTTCATATATTCAGTATAGAATATACACTTCATAACAATCATACAATGAAATAAAAAATGAAATAAAATAAAATGCCTTCTTTCACTTTAAAAACTGAGTCATGCAGAGTAGATGTATTTAACAATAACAGTAAAAATGTATTGATAAACAGCATAATTATCCTTCTAGTCTAGTCCTTCAAAAAGTTTTTTCATTTTCTTTAGGCATGAAGTTGGGGAGGAAGTGCATTGGCTAAAGATATTGAAGATTAGTTGTGTAGAAAGGTAGGTCAACTCTTTGGAAATTCATTCTCATAAATCTGAACTACATGAATAAAAATTATGACCTAAATATTCTAAATTTTATTTAGAATTTCATGTAGTCAAAACCGTATACTCATCATATACTTACAGCCCTGTTGTAGGTGATGGAATATTTTAACATAATAGTACTTCTTCTTTTTAAGTAAAATAATTATCTTTTTAAGTAAAAAAGTTTGTGTTTAGTGGAAAATGTGCTTTAGACATAAGCATAAATGAAAGTGTAATTATTTAAAGGAAATTTGAGTGTTGTTGGTGATTGTTGATACTGATATTTGCACATGGTCTAAATTCTCACTCCACCAAATTGATGCAGATTCATAGTGAACCCTGCCGCTGTGGGTTTCCTAGAATGTAACTCTTTACAGGAGTAGAAAGCCTCGCCTTTTTCCCGCAGAGCAGCTGGTAGATTCAAATTACTGAGCTTGCAGTTAGTAGTTTACCTGGTAGCCACTATGGCATCAGGGTGCTTATACACATGGTAGATACAAGAAAATCAATGTTAAGAATGTAAAAATATAAATGCTTGTGTATTTTCACATATATGCTTTTCATTGAGAAAAAGATTTAAACATTGACTGAAAGGTATCTATGGCTACAGAAATGTTTTTTTAACAATGAAAATATAAGGAAAGTAGACCTCTATTTCAAATGAGGCCAAAGGTCTTTTACAGGAGTCCAACTTTTGTTGGACCTTGGGGCATAGAAAGTTTGTGTCATTTCAACAGAGTTTACTTTCTATCTTTGATATATCTTTACATTTGCAATTATTTTGAAGCTGAGTTAATCTGCCTCTGCATAGTTTAATTAATTATCTGGACAAAGGACATGATGCATTGTTTCATTCAGAAAATCCCTTACATGAAGATGGGCTTCATTGTTATTATTATAGTGCCAGCAAGTCAATGCCTAATGATAGCAAGTCTACAGAACAGAGTAGAATTGCTGCATGTTTCCCAAGGCTGAAAATCTTTAGGGAACCAGCCTGCTACATCTTTCCCCTAAAGGGCAATTGGTAGAGTTGAACCTGATTTTTCAGCTGAGTGTTTAATAACTGTCTCTCTAAGGATATTATAAACCAGTAAATACATTACTATGTATTTCACCCACCACACGCCTCTCTGTTTGTTAGGCAGCAATGGCTTCCCTGTGGCTGTGGTGCAGGAAGCTGTGCTCACCAGTATTGCAAACGCCAACAGGCTCACCCCGGTTGAACCAGTTTCACCTGAGTTTTCAGAATGAGAACAGAGTACAAAGAATGAATAGAATGTCCTCCTTTAAGGGATTCATCACTGAAACCTTATGAATAACAGCAGGTTATTGTAAGATATAATCCAGAAGATGAACCCCTAAGGCCAGAAGGCACTAAAAATACTACCGTGGAAGAGCTGCCTCCTCAAAGTGGAGTTGACCTTCATGACGTGGATGGGGCATAACTTTGGGGACCTGCCCAGCTGATGAAGCATGACTAGCAATAAAGAGGAGGAGCTGCATACAAATATTAATGATTGGAATGTGTAATGTATGAAGTATGAAGCTATGAAAGCTAGAAGTCATCAAATATGAACTTAAATACATACAGATCAATGTCCTAGGCGTTAGTGAACTGACTTGGACAAATAGACATCTTGCATCAGACAATCATGCAGCTTACTATGCCTGGAATGACAAATGTAGAGGAATGACATAACATTCATAATCAAAAAGAATATTTAAAGATTTATCTTGAAGTATGGGGTCCAGGTCCACAGTTGAACTGGTCTAAGGAGTGACATGAGCAATTAAAGAAGACAGAAAAAGGGACACAGAGGTATCTAGTCTTGAGAGCAGAGCGAAGAGGAGAAGAACTCAGTTTATTCAAAAGAGGGTTGTGTAGTTCGTCAGGCATGCAAGCCTTTCATTAATCATGTACCTCCAACAAATGGGCAATATAATAGTCTTGGTTTTCCAAGAATTCAGACCGAATCCTTCAAAGAGAGTACAAAGCATACACGAGACAAGAGAAGCAAATGTGCCTTACGATAAGCTACAAGGGGAGCAAGTGTTCTTGGAGATAAGAGCACTTTACGTGTACATGTGTACGTGTACGTGTGTATGTGTGTACGTGAGGAGTCAGGCATCTGTAGAACACAACTTCATGTAAGCATCTATGTGGGGCAGATGTGCTGTGGAGAAACATCCTTCTTAGGATTGTGTGGATGGAGGCACTTTTCCCACATTTTGAACCACCGAGACGTGCTTCATGCTAGTGATGAGGTGTGCCAAGCCCCGTAGTCAGAGTGCTTGGAAGACACTGCATACACTTCCTTCCAGGGCCTCAGTTTCTCACATTGAAGTACAATGCTATTTGTGATAGGATAATATCTATTAAACTACTAGAGAGACCAGCTCATAAATATTAGAGTGTATCCTAATCACAAAAGGTAATGATGAAAAAATTAAAGAATTCTACCAACTGCTTCAGTCTGAAATTAATCAAACATGCAGTCAAGATGCACTGATTGGTATTTGGGATGCAAAAGTTGGCACCAAGGAAGAATCAACAGTAAATGGGGAACACGGATTTTATGATAGAAAGCGTGGTAATGACATAATTTCATGTCAACTTGAAGATAAATAAAAGTGTAGCGGTGGAACTTAGTTTGTCAGTTAGGTTATAGCCTAATGGTGACTCTGTGTGGGCAGGGCCTTCCCACAAGGGATCCCTGGGAACCTCCCTCTCTCTTTGCCTTCACCTTCCTGTTGGCAGACCCTGACTGCTGCCAGAGGCACCACCATTGGATCCACATGACATTGCACCCACCAGCCTGTGATCTGCCTGCATTCTGCATCATTGCATGTGGCCGTGGGAGCCTGAAGAGAGACTTATGGACTAGTATAGGACTTGTGGGCTAGTGTTGGACTTATGGACTTGAGTTACACTGTGGTGTGATGCTTCCTTGGTATATATAATAGCTTCTTGATGTAAAACTCTTTTTTTATACATTTATGATTGTCTCTGGATTTGTGCATCTAATCAACCTGGCCTAACACAGAAAGGAACTTGGATATCACATGACAGAATTTTGCAAGACCAACGAATTCTTCATTGCAAATATGTCTTTCATATAAACAGTGACTAGACAACATTGCTCTCACCAAGTGAGCCACACAAGAATCAAGCTGCCTATATTGTGGAAAGAAATGAGAAGATCAATTTCCATCAAATTGAAGGCAGAGGCTGACCATGAAAAGATCTTCAATTGTTCATATGTAAATTCAGGTTGAACCTGAAGGAAATTAAAAAATTAAAATACAAAATGTAACCTTGAACTTATTTTATGTGTTTCGGTGGGATTATATTTTTATTATAGATGTTTAGCATATTTAGATGATAAATGTGGACGTAAATATAAATCCCAAGGCCTCACTGCCATAGAGTCCGTCTTGACTCGTTCCTGTTCTAGAGGACAGGGTAAAACTGCCCCTGTGGATTTCAGGGACTCTGACTCTTTACGGGAGTAAAAAAACGTCATCTTTCTCCCTGGGGGCAGCTGGTGGCCTTGCAGTTAGAAACCTGGGCTGTAACCACTACCCTTCCAGAGCACCTTATCCCACCTGACTTTAGAGAACATCTGAAGAACAGATTTGATGAGTTTGATACTAATTCCGGAAGACCTAGAAAAGTGTGGGATGGGATAAAGGACAACATACATGAAGAAAGCGAAAGTTTATTGGAAAGAAAGGTAGAAAACAATACGAAAGTATTGAACACAGGCTCTCTGAAACTTGCTGTAGAGGAGCCACTCGTAGAACTTTTGAAGTGAAACAGCTAAGAAACTTTCAAAGGGCTGTTCAAGAAGACAAAGTGGAATATTACAATGAAACGTGCAAAGACTTGGTGATAGGAAGCCCCGAAATTACAAGTTCAGCACATCTGAAGTTGAAAGAAATAAAGAAAAAATTCAAGTTCTATAATGTAATAAAATACCCACCTAAGCAAGATAGCTGCTAATTAAATAATATTACCTCATAGATCATAAATACGATGTCATAACTGCTCAATTGCAGCCAATCTTCACTTTGAAAGGTACACATTAGACTACATAATGCCAGACTCCAAATGCTATACGTTTTGGATGTATTTGAATTTTGGTACTGGAAAAGAATATTGGAAGTACCATGGACTGCTGAAAGGACAAACTGATGTGCGTGGAAGAAGTACAGTCAGTGTGCTCCTTGGAGGTAAGAATGGCAAGACTTTGTCTTTCATTCTTTGGACATGTTGTTCCGAGAGACCGGTCCCTGGAGAAGGCCATCAAGTTTGGTAAAGGAGTGGCAGCGATAGAGCAAGGCCCTTGATGAAACGGATTGAGACAGTGGTTGCAACAATATGGTGCAGGACCAGGCAGTGCTTTGCTTTGTTATACGCAAGGTTGCTATGGGTAGGAACTGACTCAACGGCACATAACAACAACTACGATTCTATCAACTTCGAGTGCTCTCTTATTAAAATAAGTCTAAAAATGAGTCCGGGCAGAGTTTCTAGAGAAACTTTGGACAGCTAAAGGAAAGGTTGGCAGTTCAAACCCACAAGCCGCTCTGCAGGACAAAGTTGAGGTTACCTGCTCCTGTAAAGATTTATAGTCTCCGAACCCCTACAGGATTGTGATTGAACTGAACTGACTAGAAGGCAGGGGGTCGAGGTTAATAAAACCTAAAACTAAACTCCCTGTCATTTGATTCATTCAAATTCAATGCAATCTTACTTAGAACTTCTGAGGCTTTAAATCTTTACAACAACACATGACCTCATCATTCTCCCAAGGAATGGGCTGAGGGTTTGAATTACCACCCTGTGATGACAGCTCAATGCTTATCCCCCAGTGCCACCAGAGCTTCTTTCTAATCAGCCTAGCTTTGCTTTATCAACAGGCGATTCTGATCGTCTTTGGGAGAAATCAATCTGTGACAGCTTTGGAATGCCCACCAACATCCAATAGAAGCAGCCTTCCTAACATGGCACCAAAGGCTTGGCTCTAAAACAATCCACTCCTCAGAGGCCCAGCCAGCCTTCCACTCAGGGAATTTCATGCTTCCTTACTGCATTATGTCTAGTATATTTAGATTTGTGTCATCAACACGTTGTTCTAATAGTTGCTTTGGTTATTTGCTTGTCAACTCCATGGTGATCTTGTTTTGAGAGGGCTATATCAGGTGCCTTATTTTAGATTCATAGATTAGTAGATACTAGTTTTCTGCTTGTTTTCTATTGACAAAAGGAAATATCATAATGGTGCATGCTTATTCAAAAGACCCCATTATTTAGAAGTAGAGACAGGATGTAAACCAAGGTCTAGCTGACTCAAAGCTACTGAGCCTACCACTCAATACCAGTACTTGAATTTTAATTTTACAAGATATTGCACTTCTGGAATAATGGAGTAGTTGTACTCTCCTCTGGTCCTCCTAATAATTACAGTTCTAAGAAAACTCTGAATATTATAGATAAAAACCATATTGAAGATTCTTGAAGGTGGAGAGAAGAAAAGCAGGATAGTTTGACACAATGGGCCCCAACGAACAATACAGCTAATCTATTCTGTACTTGGCTTTTAACTCATGGATCTCTAACAGTGTCACAAAGAAGCAGATTCTTACACATGGTATAGAACATACATACATGCATAAGCCCCAATAAAACCATATCCTCTCCCACTAAAGGATAAGAAAGGGGGAAGCTAAGTGAGAGAGAAAGCTTTTACAAAGAACTATTCTACCCTAATTAAACACACATAAAAGACCACACTTCCGTGGGCGAGGGGGGAAAACTTGAACTGCACACTCCTTGTAAGTCCTTTGTTAGTGTGGTATAAGAGAAGTCTAAGCAGGAAGCAAAAACTTTTATTCGAACGGGGCACTAATAAGCCCTCTCCAGTCATGTTAGTGAAGACTATTTGGGGAGAATGGATTCCACCACCCGCCTGTGAAGGTGGAGGTACTCATTGCTGGCTAGGCTGGAATGAGAAGAGGTCTAATGGAAGACAGAATTCTTCCCACTGCCTAAGACAACAGAAGGAGCCCCCAGCAGTATCATTAGGGGGCATACGAAGGATAACGGCACCTTACAGCTCCTCTTCCCAGACAGGGTGAGATGACAGACACAAAGCTGTCACAAACAGGATTGTACAAATGGCAGGGTGGTGTCACGAAGGCCTTGTGGAGAGCCTGAACCCTTACTTTCCCCCAAAACGGATGTGAGATCACCATTCCAGGAATCCACTGAGGCCAAGAGGGAAGTGGTCACTTCTGTCTGGCATAGCAGTGATGTCAGACGAGGTCTGCTAATGTCTAAGATGTAAATAAGATCCAGAATTCCTTACTAGCTCCAACACTGAGTAAACCACTACTCACCATACAAGGTACAGGATAATATTAAACTGATTGAGAAAGGATGACCACCGTATGGCAATACCGAAGTGTGTGATGTGAGCATTATGTGACAAGGATTTGAAGCAGTCCTCATAAAGATGTTTTCAAAAACTGTTGCAAACATGCATGAAGCTAATAAGAAACAGAAACCGCCACTAACAAAAAAAAGAAATAAGAATCAAATGGAAAGTATATATTGAAAAATTCAGTAATAAAAATTTAAGCCCAGTTGGGGGACTCAGGGGAAGAACGGAGAGGGAAGAGTGAAGAATTAGTGGGCTTAAAAATAGAACCCTAGAACCTATTCAATCTGAATATCAAAAACAGGCTGAAAAAACTTAAATACGGTTGCAGGGAAATGAGTCTATGACAACATATTTAATAGTCATGTCATCGTGTGCCATAGCAAAAAACAGTGTGAATGAGAAGGTATCTTAAAAATAATCTGTTCTATAATTTAGCAAAATTGAACAGAAACCTGGCCACAGAATCTATACCAATAATGTGTTAATAAAAACTTCTGAAAATGAGAGACAAAGAAAGTATCTTGAAATTTAATAAGAAAGAAAATACAGCTCATGTATAAAGCAAAACAAATTTAATGACGGGCGATTTTTCATCTGAAATCATGAAAGTCTTTAGGAAATGGCACACAACCTTCCAAATAGTGAGAGGAAAGAATGGTCAATCCAGATTGCAATGTTTAGTAAATGAAATGCATCTTTCATGAATAAAGGGAAATCAAGACATTATCAAATGAAGAAAACAATAGAAGAATTAATCACCAATTGACCAACCTCAAACGAATGGCTAAAGGCAACTGTCTAAACAGAAATGGGAGAACAGACATATGAATAATGGAACATTATGATGGAAGAAGGGTGGTGGTAGGAGGTGGAGAAAGCAAACATGATGAGAAACTTCCTTTGTCTCCTGAGTTCTCTGTTGTTTGCTGTTTGAAGAAAAAAATGATAAAGTATGGCATGATGTGGTTTTCAATATGTATAGAATAAACATGTAGGATAATTATTTTTTAAATAGGGGAGTAATTATTGTAAGGGAGTAAAGAGTATATGCTCATTTGGAGCTACTAAAAACCAGTAAACTGTGAATGTTTAACAATGTAAGACTTGGAACAATCACTTTAAAAGTTATCCAAAAAGATATAATCAAACACAATGTAGATAATTCCAAAAAGAATTATAAAAATTGCTTAAGTGATTCACTGATACGGAATTCAGAAAAAATAAAAAGAGAGGACAAGAAAAATAAAGTTCTAGACTTCAGCTATATTAATTAAATAAAACAATTAAAAGAGAGAAATTGAAAAACTACATTTTAAAACAAGATACAACTATACATAATCTATAAAGAAATTCAGAATGAAGGCTGAACATGGTAGTGGGACAGGAGCAAAGCATAAGGAAATAGAGGAAAGGAGTAGGAGACAAAGGGCATACATAGAGGCCTAAATAAAGACATGTACATATGTAAATATATTTATGATTATGGGGGAAATAAATCTATGTGCATATATTTATAAGTGTAGTAGTAGGGTAGCAGGTGAACATTGGGCCTCCTCGCATGCATTCCCTTAATACAAGAGCAATTTGGTCAACTAAACGGTCATTCCATGATACCCACCTTCCCGACATTATCACTGAAAACAAATGTATGCATAAGCAAACGTGGTGAAGAAAGCTGATGGTGCCCGGCTATCAAAAGATATAGCGTCTGG
>NW_022111370.1:2694633-2698748 GCF_000313985.2 Echinops telfairi | reverse complement strand
AACAGAAAAGTGGGTGAAGGGAGACGCCGGGCAGTGTAAGATAAGATTAAATAATAATTTATAAATTTTCAAGGGTCCATGAGGGAGGGATGAGCATGGAGGGAGGGGGGAGGAAGGAAAAAGAGGAGCTGATTCCAGGAGCCCAAGCGGAAAGCGAGAGTTTTGAGAATGATGAGGGCAATGCATGTATATGTGTGTTTTACACAGTAGATGTATGTGTGGATTGTGATAAGATTTGTATGAGCACCAATAAAATGATTTAAAAAAAAGAAATTCATGTCAAATATAACTAGTCTGTCTTAGTCTGAGGTGTCACTGAAACCTATTCACCATGGGTGGCCCTGTTGGTATTTGAGATGGCATAGCTTCCAGTACCATACAAGCTTGTGCACCACCACATATGTCAAACTGACAGATAGGTGATGATTGGAAGTAGTATCAAAATTGCAGTAATTTACATATTTGAGAGATGTATAAAATTTATTATATTTATTTTCCAGACATTTAGTACAGTTTTAGATAGGGTAGGTAATTGATAAATATTTACTTGGGTCTAATGTAATTCAAAATAATTGAATTGGTTGGCAGAGGGGCTTTGATTTTCATTTGTATTCATTTCAAATACTCCTGATAAAAAGCATTCCATTCATATTCTCTTTCTAACATGCTAACGCATTTGCCTCTGAAACATTTAAGATAGCTTATTTCTTCCCCTAATTGTCCCCAATTTCTCCTAGTACTCCTAAATAGTCTACAATCTAATAGTCCAATAATTTAGTGACATAAATATGTGTTTGGTCAGTGCTTTGTCAACAAAATGCCATTGATCCTAATGCTTTATATTTGTTTTCAAATATTGCACATACCATTGGGTCGACACATCTTCTTTTGCCCCCTTTCCAGCCTTTCTGATATTAGAAACTGTATGTATGTAATTAATATAATTTAAATTTTAAAACACCTGCTGGATATTTTATGGGTTTTATGGTTTGGAGTGAGGGGGTTTGTTAGCATGTGGGGATGTGGGGAGTATTGAAATATGTTTATTGCTTCTCTCAATCTTTTGTTGTATTTTATTGTCACATCAAATGTATACTATGTATTCCCATTCCATAAAAATGCCTTCTTACCAAACTATTGCCTTTGCTAGTTTTATAAGGCACACCAAAGGGTATTTCCCTTTCCTCCATCATTTTGATAATCACTTCTGTCTTAATGCATGAAGGGCTTCCTTTGTATAATGGATGTTGGAAGGTGTTGATAACTTTGACAGTTGTTAAATTGGGCATACATTTAGACAGCAATTTCATACGGGCTATAACTACAATACCTAGTGTGCTATTTGAACAAAGTGACATATTTCAGGAAGGGTGATCACTCGTAATTCATCAGAAATTAAATGACAAGATTGGTTTAACACATTCTATATATCTCATCCTGGCTGACATGCAACTATTTCACTTGTCCTAGAGTATAAATCCAGATGACATCTATTACTGTGTTAACATTTCAGATAATAAAGGCCTACAATAATGGAACAAATATTGTTAAATGTGCATTATGGCAGCACTCACTTTCATCTTCCTCACCATCATTAAAATTGTTGAAAGCTTGTGCAGGGACATGTCATTCTGCTAAGTGCTTTGTGTGTTCTAGGGTACCACATGGGCCTCAACCCACCAGAGAAGTGACAACTGTTCATTTGCATGAACAACCTTCTCTATCAACATCCATATGTCTAAGTTGTCCCAGAGGACTCTAATGGGAATACCACAAGGTGGAAGCTTTAACAAACAGGACATTTAGTCCCTCATAATTTAGGAGACCAGAAGTCCAAATTCAGGACTACATCTACAGGAAGAGGCTTTCTCTCTTACACAAGAAGCTCTGGAGGAAGGCCCTGGAATATTTTTAGCTTTTGTCCCGCAGTTCAATGGCATCCATTAAGTGATGTGGTATTTATCTTCTCCCATCTGCAAGGCTTTGCTTCTATGACTAAACTGCCGTTTTTATATCTCAGAAGTGATTGGTTTAAAACATATTCTACAGTGATAATGGGATCATTAATATAACAAAGAAATTCTTCTTCTCGATTGAGATTTTATCCATAGGATTAAGATTTGCAAAACATACTTCTGGGGGACAGAATTCAATCCCTACGACATCTAGACTGATTTGACAAATATACTATAGACATAGTTAAAATCACCCAAGCTTAATGTTGTAGATGGAAGATTGCTGTTGGGAATGACTCAAAATGAAAAGAAACAGTTGCAAACATCTATAAATAATCTGAATGTTGAATGTAGGAAATATAGAACCATGGAACTTGGATATCATCCCATACAAAATGAAATGTATGAAAATCAATATCCAGGGATTCTGGAGCTGAACTAGGCTGGTTTGGGCCATTTGGAATCAGACTAGCATATGCATTAATGAGCAAAAAAAAAATCTGAAGATACATTTAAAGCTCAATGCTGGCTGTGATAATATTTATACTCATACAGCGAAGAGCTGAACTTATGACTGGTCTTAAATCCACACACCAAACACTAAAGTCAATGATGAAGAAATTGAATAATTATAACAACTTCTTAAATCTGAAATTGATAAAACATGTAATCAAGATGCACCAAGCACTGTTGATGATTGGGTTTCAAAATTTGGAAACAAAGGAAGAATCAGAAATTGGAAAGTATGGTATTGGTAGAGATTACATGTACAATTTTTTCAAGACCAACTACTTCTTCATTGCAGATCACTTTTCCCCTAACAACACAAACAGCATCTATGTACGTCGACCCTGCCAAATGCGATCCACAGGAATACTAGTGTGGGAAAAGCTCAAAATCATCTGCCAAAACAGGGCTGGGTGCCAATTGTGAAACAGACCATCATTTGCTCACAAGCAAATTCAATTGAAGCTACAGAAAACAAATGGAAACGACCTGAAGTCCTTCCCACCTGAAGTAGGAACCATCTCAAGAACCAATTTGACGAGTTAAGCATAATGAACAAACACCTGCAATATTGACATCAAAAATTGTATACAAGAAGAAGGCAAAATACCGTGAAAAAGACAGGAAAGAAAACAGATTGAAGGGAGTGTTAGAAGATACTCTGAATCTTGCTCTTGAACCTACAGAAACTAAGGCAAATAGAATAAACAATGAAGTAAAAGAGTTGAACAGAAATTTTTAAAAGGTCGCTCCAGAATATAAAATAAAGCATGATCATGAAATAAGCAATGACCTGGTATGTAAAAAACCAAAAAGGTAAGAATGTGCTTGGCATTCCTCAAACCATGGTATTTCATTTGCCTAAGGGGCATGTGATCGTTCAACACCAAAAAGGGAAGCCTAAAACAGCATTGGTGCCTTTGAATTCCAGTGGTCTTGAAGAATACTGACAGCATCAGGGACTGCCAGAAGAAGACAGTTATCGTTGTGAAAGAAGTAAAGCCAAGATGTTCCTTAGAAGTGAGAAGGTCTAGATTCCAGCACTTAAATGTCAGTCCATCATCCTGTGGTGGCTTGTTTGTTGACATGATGCTCTAAACTATGTCACTGGTGTTTCAAATGCCATCCGAGTCACCCAAAGAGAGCAGGTTTCAGAAGAGATTCCAAACTAAGAACGCACTGCAAAGAAGAAGAGGCTGTTGAAGGCTTGGGAGGAATTGTTGTTTTTGTAAGGTGCCATCAAGTCCATTTTGATGCCTGGGGACCTCAGGTACAACAGAATGAAACACAGCCTGCTCCTGCACAGTCCTCATCTTGTGTCCTATATTTGAGCCCATTGCTGCAGCCACGATGTCCCCATATCCTTGAGGCCTTTCTCTTTTATTGCTGCCGCTTTCTTTTTACATTTTATTTGCATTTCTTCCACATACCGTGCAATTCAATAGTTCAAGCTTATCAAAAGCAGTTGTATAATCATTACTACAATAAATTTCTTTTTCCTTATACTCATTATTAGCATAATTATATTTTTAACTGTGGCAAAAATGTATGCTATAAAACATTCTCCAATCCAACCCCTTCTGCATGTATAATCTAATGCCATTTATTATACTCTGTTGTGCACCCATTATTGATATCCTTTTCCAAATTATT
>NW_022111370.1:2680524-2692987 GCF_000313985.2 Echinops telfairi | reverse complement strand
CAGGGTGCGATGTAGCAATGATGGAAAATACAACTTTCCCCTAGATCCTAAATGCTTCCTCCTCCCCCCTCACCCCCCACCCTATTATCATGATCCATATTCTACTTTGCAAGTCTGGCTAGACCAGAGGATGAACACTGGTACAGATAGGAACTGGAACACAGGGAATCCAGGGCAGATGATCCCTTCAGGACCAGTGGTGTGAGTGGCGATACTGGGAGTGTAGAGGGAGAGTGGGTTGGCAAGGGGGAATCGATAGCAAGGATCTACATGTGACCTCCTTCGTGGGGGACAGACAACAGAAAAGTGGGTGAAGGGAGGCATCGGACAGGGCAAGATATGACTAGATAATAATTTATAAGTTATCCAGGTCTCATGAGGGAGGGGAGAGTGGGGAGGGAGGGGAAAAATGAGGACCTGGTGCCAGGGCTTTAAGTGGAGAGCAAATGTTTTGAGAATGATGAAGGCAATGAATGTACAAATGTGCTTTATACAATTGATGTAAGTATGGATTGTGATAAGATTTGTATGAGCCCCTAATAAAACGATTGAAAAAAAAAAGTAGAAAGGAAAAAAAAATAGAGGGCAGAAGCAAAATGGATTGAGATAATGGCTGCTACAGTGGGTTCAACCGTAAGAACATTTGTGATGGCACAGGGCTAGGTGGGTTATTTTTCTGTTTTACATGGTATAGCTGAGTTAGAACCAACTCGACATGACAACAATATGTCAAGACTGCACATCACATACTTTGGAAATTATCAAAAGGGACTAGTGTGTGGGGGCAGAAAACATCATCCTCGGTGAATGAAAGCAACTCCCTTAGGCCCTGATTGTGGGCCCAAGGGTAATGACATCCAAGACTTAGGTCAGATGATTCCCAATCCTGAAAGTGTTATGTTTGCTATTTCACTTTGTTTTAAGAGGACTTTTACCCAATATTATATATCCTTTGATCTCTTGACTGCTGTCCATGTGAAGAAGCCCTGGGGGGAGGGGGATTATGTGTTAGACTGTTAACCCCAAGATAAGCAGTTTAGAAACCCTGCCACTCTGAGAAGGAAGAATTATTCTCCTCCCATAAAGAGTTACAGTCTCAAGGAGCCCACAGGGCTGTTCTACTCTGACCTTCAGGGTCACAATGAAGTGCAATCTACCACATGGCAGTGAGTTTGATTTTAAGGTGTTTATTTGATTTTACTTCCATGCACATTGATTGTGGATCCAAACAAAATAAAACCTATGACAACCTCATTTTGTTATCCATTTATCATGATGTTGCCTATTGCTACTCATTTACTCACTCATTCACTCACTCACTCACTCACTCACTTACCTCACTCACTTACTCACTCACTCACTCACCTCACTGCCAAGGGGGAAATTTTTACTCATCACTACCCTATAGGACATGGTAGAAATGGTCAAGTGGGTTTCTAAGAATATAAATCTTCATGGGAGTAGAAAGTCTCCTCTTTCTCCTGAGGAGCAGCTAGTGTTGTCAAACTGCTGACCTTCTGGAGAGCAGCCCGATATATAATACTCTCTGCTACCAGGATTCCAGTTATGAGAAATTTTGTTTGCTTCATGTTGAGATACAATCCATGCTAACAGCTGTAGGCTTTAGTAAGTGCTTAAAGTCCTCTTCATACTCAGCAAAGCAAGGTTGTGTCGTCTGTGTATCACAGGCCATTGCTAATTCTTTCTCCCACCTTGATGCCATGTTATTCTCTATAAAGCCTATAATGTCTTCATTTATTCTGAAGAACCTCAAGTCTCTTTCTTTGCCATATAGCATATAATATTAATGGAATTTTGGTCTTATTCATAGGTAATAATCTACAAGTGGATTTCAGATGAGACTCCTCAAAAAATGTACAGAAATTCTGTTTTGACAGCACAGCAATAGCAAAAGAGTAATGTTAACGCCTGGGTGTGAATTTTTGTGATTTATGCATCTCAACATCCAAAATAATAAGCATGATTTAGATAACCATTTTAAAGGAAAACTGAATTATACTTCAGTATACTTTACAAAAAATATCCAAAATCATTGTCATATAAAGAAGAACCAAAGAGAGTTCAGCAAAGAAATGAAGAACAATATATCTAGTGATGCATTGGGTATCTAATTAGTAAAATAATATGTATACATATTTAGCTTTTGTTATATTAGTGGTGTTTTTCAGCTCTTTAAGATTTCTCATTTATTGTATTTTTTTTCTTTTCAAGCAACTATTTTTTTTGTACTGAAATCCCTGCTTAAATAGGGTGGTAAAATGACACAAGCTTCAGAACCTGCCTAAAACTCATGAATTCAAGCATGCTCAACACTTTTAATGACTCATCAATCCTCTGTCTTGCTACTTGGATAAAAGTTTCATGTGTACAAGGACCATGTCTGCATCTCAGTACTTAACACAGAGCCTGGGTCCCAATTATGATTTGTGACATTGGAAGTCACTTCTGGTTTTCATCTGCACGCCAATGTACTCTAATGGCAGACTGAGAAAGATACTATTGTCCATCTTTTAATGTGATATGAAGCATCTCCTTCAATGTATCACAGCCCTTTTGGAATAAACTTCTCAAGCAGGAGTTCATATGAAATATTAGGAGTCAACCCAGAAGGCTGAAATACAATTTGTTTATTAGGATCATGCTGATGCGTGCTTACTGAAAATGGTGTGAGTTGGCGATAGGTTGCTGCTGAATCTTCAATTGTCTGCCACTGGATATTGTGTGGTAGAGCTGGTAATGGTCCATGCACACCGGGGCATCTCTTCAAATATGCTTCTTTGGCTGTGGATTTCTGGGAGACGAATATAACAGGCAGACAACACCCCACTGTGTAATTAAGAACAGTGACTGCTTTTGAGGTCATCCTCAGGAAATTGTTGCAAACTGGGAAGGCATTCCCAAACAGCTTTCCCATGAGCCTCCCTGACCAGTGAGAGGTGACTGCTGACAGCAGAACTTGCTGGGCTACTTCAGATGGCACGAATTTCACTGAAGAGTAAAATACCCATGTTCTCTAGTGAAAAGAAGTTGCTCAGAACCTATTCCTGTGAAACCATCATTAATCTTCGCCATGACCTTGTAAAGAAGGGAGCAAGAATGAACACACTTAATAGATAAGAAATTCTGGAAACAGATTTTTGTTCAAGGTCAGGAGTCTGAAAAAATTACACACAATATTTTGAATACGTTAAGGTTTTAGCATGACTGTTTCAAAATCCTCATCTCTGCCTGCTTTAGAAAAATGTTTTTGGTTTCTTTTTTCCCCTGTTAAATGAATACTTTATAAATCCATTCCCATTGAAACTTGCACTCAAGTTGAGTCAATCTTATTTTTAGAACATTTATGCTTTCCTCCTTTAAAAAAATCATCTAGAGTTCCACTTATAACGATCATATTTCTTCTTTACTGCCAAAAGATTGCAAATGCCTACAAGGCAAAAAAAAAAAAAACTTCCTGTTGAACAAGGGAGATTAGATGAGGCTTTCAAGAAAAGATTAATTTGTCTATTGAAATACAGTTGGTGTTGCTTAAGCCTATGGTTTTCTTAGCAACCATTGCAATGAAAGCAATATGACTTAATGTCACCATTTTTAATGTGTGAACATTCTGGTACTAGCAAAATGCATTAGGCAGACTTTTAAGTAAAGTAATCATTTGCACAGCAAGAAAAAGCAATGATTTTCAATAAAACAATGTAACAGAAAGGGAGAATATAAAGAAATGAAGTTTAGGACTACATTTTTTAAAGTATTAAATGAAATCATCAGAGCTTCTTCAAATTGCTGATATGGATATAGCTTATACATCCAACTACAGAAATGCCATTGACCAAACCATGTAAACAGAGAACCATCTGTCCTTATTTCAGAGGGGTACTGAGACCACAAATTGCCCCATAGTACACTCTGAATATAGATAAGCTTGAAAAGGCTCTATTTTACACACACACATCAAAAAAAGATGAGGAATTCATGTTTATGCATTTCAAACCTGATCCTGTTTTAGTGTGTTCTTAACTTACAGTATGATTATAATTAGATATATTGGTAAAACCTTCAATATCTCCAGTTTTCTCTTGGGATTCCTCTCCTTCCTTGTTCTTTTTCATGCATTTAATCAGTACTCAGATAATCATATGTGGCCTGAAGTGCCTCTCCCATTTCTCAAACTCTCAATTAAATTAAAATGCCACCACATTCATGAAACTGGCCCCACTCTCTCAGCACCACCACCATCCCCCATGGATCGGATTTCTCTTGAAAAATGGACTTTGTCTGGTAACCACTGTTCGTCTTTCCAATTACCCGCTGAGAAACCTACAAATAACCTGAATACTAGAACACGCATAAATGGAAACTCTAAAAGAGTACTGAAAACCCGCTCTGACCAACAATCTACCTTCAGAATCTGTGTACGTTTGTCAAGATTTTAAGCAGATGGTCCCGTATGTTTAAAAATCGACCACTGGTGGATGGCCTGAGCTACATCTTCTAAGCCCAAACAACACTGTTTACCTGGAAAAATAAATCTCATTGCTCATTCACTGCTTGCTTTCAGCTTACTTGTCCAGAAGCAGAACATACATAAAATAACAAGACATACATCAGATAATAAGTATTTAAGGGTTACAAGGGAAGGTAAATTGGATTGATTTAGCTCTTTATGAGAAAAGGATGAAGTAGAGATCTGAATGACCTTTTCTTTTTTCTTTTCCAATCAGAGGAGCGCAGTGTAGATGGCAGATCATTAGGAACAAACAAAACCAAGCAATCGCATATGCCATTGAGTCAATTCTGACTCACGGAGACCCTGTAGGACAGGGTAGAAGTGCCCTGGTAGGTTCCCAAGACTACAATTTTTATAGGAGTAGAAACTCTCATCTACTCATCTATCTTCTGAGGAATAACTATTGGTTTTGAACTGCTGACCTTCTGGTTAGTAGACCAACTCATAACTCCTACGCCACCAGGGCTCTATCAGGAACATAGAGTTTTGGAAATCCATAAAATTATGAGCAAAGGGAGACAAGTGCCTGCAGGATCATAGAGAAGAGGGATGTAACCATGAAGAGCATTGTTGTTTTTAGGTGTTGGTGTGTCAGTTCAGACTCACATGAGCCCCTGTAAAACAGAACAAAACACTTCCCAGTCCTTTGCCATCCTCATAATTGCAGTGTTTGAGACCATGACTGCAGCCGGTGCTTCAATCCACTTCACTGACTGCCTCCTCTTTCTCACTGGACTTCTATTTTACCAAGTGTGATGTCTTTTTTTGACCTCGATTTTCCAGCATCTCCCTGTCAAGGTACAGTTGCAACCTAGACACCCACCTTTCCTGGTTTTAAACCATGCAGCATCCCCTTGTACTGTTCATACAACTGCCTCTTGATCCAGGTCCAATTTCCACATGGGCACAATGAAGTCTTCTGGAATTACAGTTCTTCTCAAGATTATCCATAGTTTGTTACAGTCCACAGAGTGAAATGACTTTGCATAGTCAATAAAACACAAGCAAACATCTTTCTTGTATTTTCTACTTTTAGCCAAGATCCATTGACATCAGTAATGAAACCCTTGCTCCATATCCTCTTCTGAATCTGGCCTGACTTGCTGGCAGCTCTCTACCATTATACTGCTACAACTGTTGTTGAATTATCTTCAGCAAAATTATATTTTGTCATATTATATTAATAATATTGTTGGTAATTTCTGCTTTCTTATGAGTCAATGTTCTAAGGAATGGTCACAGATGTACACTTCCTCCAGTTAGCTGGCCAGGTGGCTGTTACCCAAATTCTTTGACAGAGATGAGTGATGGTTTCCAGAGCTTCATCAGCTTGTTGAAACAATTCCACCAATCCTTGGAGTTTTTATCTTGTTCTACCTTTTGAAATAGTTGAAAGTCAACCAGTTATTTGGTACAATTACTGTGTATAAATAGTCCCCTAAAATAATTAGTCTGCCCTTATCAAAACAATCACTGTATAGTATTCCCTACACAAGAGAGAAGATCACAACATCATAGGTGAAAAGCAAGAACCCATAAGCTCAATGAAGGTTGCAGGGAGCTACAAGAACGATACAAAATGAAAGCATGGTAAACTAAAAGCCAAACTCATGGCCAGTGACTGGATGCCAATTCACAACAATCCTGTAACAGAGAGTAGAATTATCACTATGGATTTCTGAGACTGGAAACCTTTACAAGACTAGAAGACCTCACCTTTCCCCCACGGAGTTGCTGGTGGTTTTAAACTGCAGATCTTGTGGTGGACAGCCTAACTTGCAACCTGCTGTGCCACCAGGGCTCCCTGGGAAGCATGGTCAAACCAAAATAAAAAACTCACTGCCACCAAGTCAATTCTGGCTCATAGTGACCTATAGGATAGGGTGGAACTCTGACCTATAGGATAGGGTAGAATTCTGACTCATAGTGACCTATAGGACCGGGCAGAACTCTGACCTATAGGATAGGGTAGAATTCTGACTCATAGTGACCTATAGGACCGAGCAGAACTCTGACCTATAGGATAGGGGAGAACTCTGACCTATAGGATAGGGTAGAATTCTGACTCAGAGTGACCTTTAGGATAGGGTAGGGCTGCCCTTGTGGCTTTCCAAGATTTTGCATCTTTATGAGAGTAGAAATTCTCATCTTTTTCCGAAGAAGCAGCTGGTTGTTTAGAACTGCTAGCCTTTTGGTTAGCAGCACAATAAGTAATCACTGAGCCACCAGGGCATGGTACTATAGGATGATTATTGGGTGATATACAGAGTCAACAAGCCAAGATAATTTGGAAGTACAATAAAAAAGATAACATTAAATATATCATGTATATTAAAATAAAATGCACATTGAAAAGCAGAATAAAGAAACTGTAAACCAGAGCGCTGAATCAGGATAGGAAGTATTATGCCATTGAGAGGTTGGGAGCTTGTAATGATGAAATCATGGAGAGATGATGACAGATGTGGAGGAGAGACAGAGAGAAAAAGAAGCCATCACAGGCTTAGATACAGTCCTCTGGAGAAAGCAGGCAACTGAACAGATGAATAAGCAACTACATATTTGAAGACATTTTTAGCTCATAAAAATATTTCCTGAAACAGTAGATAAATAAGGATCAGAGCATCTGAGGCAAGATTCATAAACGGAAAAACACATCTAGACATTTCATGTGGATAAATTTGAATTATAATAGTAAGGGGGAAATCCTATACATAATCGTGCAAAAGGAAAAGAAACATAAAAAGAGGCTAAAAAGGGATATAATCCATCTGTCTCAGCCTCTCCTACTAACTGCAGGAAGTACTGGAAGAAACAGCCAACCAATGGTGCTGAGGGAAATGTTTGTGATCCATACAGTTTTATACCCTGAAAGTTTTTATTGCTACATAATGTCAAAAGGCAGGCATTCAAAAATAATGCAAAGCTAACTTAGAAAAAGAAACCACCCACATAGCTGCACAAGGGGAAAAGAGTTGAAGGCATACTTTAGCTGAAAGAGAAGCAAATCAAAAGGAAAGCATGACATTTCAGGAAAGGTATTGCATAGAAGAAATGCTAGTTAGCAGGACTGCCTTCGCCATGGCTTACACAAGAAGAGAGCAACAATCCTCACAACTGGGCCAATTGGCAGCATCAAGGCAAATAAAGCAAAGATGAAGTGTTCATTGATTTCATTGTACTCTAATCTATAATCAACGTCCATGGAAAGAGCAGTCAAAAAGATGAAATGTTGTGAAGATGATCAGACAGTGTTTCCATTTGTTGGGCACACGGTTGCTATGAGTCAGCACGCCTAACAACAACAATGATAACAGCAATGCTATTTTCCCGAGAAGCAATCGGTCTCCCAGTCCTAAGGAAAACAAAGTCTATTTAAAGTCAGTCATGTCAGGCCTGGGTATTAACACTATAGTTTTCCAGGTTGTCATCTTTCGGGAAGCAAATACCCTCGTCTTTCGACCTTAGCATTGCTGGATGGCTTTTACCAAACCAAACCCAGTACCTTTGAGTCAATTGTGAGACATAGACCCCCCCAATAGGATAGAGCAGAAGTGGCTCCTTGAGTTGTCAGGGCTGTAAGTCTTTAGGAAGCAGACTATCTATTTCTCTCTCCAGAGGAACCCCTGGTTGGCTCAAACTGCTGATCTTTTGGTTAGTGGCTGAACACCTTCACCGTGGCATCAATTGGGCCTATCAGTTAATAGCAAAACCCACTGTCACCGAGTAGATGCTGACTTATAGCAACCCTATAGGACAGAAAAGCATTGCCCCATAGTGTTTCTAACACTGTAATCTTTTTAAAAGCAGATGGACACATCTTTCGCCTATAGAGTAGCCAATGGGTTCAAATCACTAAACTTACATTTGGCAGCTGACAGCTTAGCCACTGTGCCACCCGGGCACACACCTTTAGGTTTATAATTGAGTGAAAACCATTTGTGGCACCAAGGGACTCATGGTGAACCCACAGGACAGTGTAGAACTATCCCTGCAGCTTTTGAGAACTCATACTATATTACTAGGGCTCCTAAAATAATGTATGGCTATCTTAATAGTCAAGATTATAGTAGCTTGGGACTAATACATATTTTTGTCTTAGGACCTCAAACCCTGGTTGTTTTATCATATGGCAAGCCAGAAAATATGTGACATATCTCCAGTCTTCCTCAAAATGTTCTCTCTGATTTGCTCAGAACTTTTATCTCCTGCCTTCTGAGTCTGGTGCACCGGTTATAGCATATGGCTTTTAATTAGAAGTTCACTGCTTGCAACCCACCTGCTTCTCTGCAGGAGAAAGAGATGGTGGCCTGCGTTGGTAACGATGCACACCTTTGGAAGTCTAATGGGGCAGTTCTAGTCTGTCCTTATGGTACTTATAAGTCAAAATGGACTTGGTCCCTTTGGGTTTAGGTTCGGTGGGTTGATCCTTTGAGTCAGAGAGGACCTTCTCTAGTTTTTCCCCCTGTTATTCAAGCATAATGTGGTATGTTATTCAATCCTAAATGGATCTATAGGACAGAATGAAGCTGCTTCAGGAGATTTCCAAAGTTGTAAACTTCATGGACACGGATGTTCTTAGTCTCTATCATGGATTAACTTGTGTGTTTTAATTGCCAACTTTTCCTCTTAGAAGCCAGACACTTAATCCACTCCTGTACCCAAACTCCTCCTCCATGACCATGGGAGGGCTTTAAACACAGAATCTGATAACTATTATACTTAAGCTTGAGATTCAACACTAGTAGGCCTAAAAGTAGGAATCACATAAAGTTGTCATGAATAACTTAAGTCTGAATCTAACATACCCCTTTTCTATCAATTAAGTTCCCCAAACGCAAACCCATATCATTGTCATCGAGTCAATACCCCCTCGTAGTGATCCAGTAGGACAGAGTGGACCTGTCCCGGTGAGTTTCCAAGGCTGCACATCTGGAAGGGAGTGGAACTCCTAGCCTTTCTCCTACAGAGCAGCTAGCTGGTACTTTCAAACTTCCCACTATGCCACCATGGATTCTTAAATAAATTAGAGTAATATGAATACTTGATAACTACAGACTTAAAGCACTTGCTAATGACCAAGGGTTGCAGCCTTCGGTGCCATTCAATGTACAGAAAACCAAAATTCTCACAACTGGGTAAAACATAATAAACTAAAAAAAACAAAAAAAAAGTTGCAGTTATGAAGGATTCCATCTAGCTTGGATACACAACCAATTCTCATGGAAGCAGTGGTCAAGAGATCAGTCGGAATTACATTGGATAAGTTTGCTGCACAAGGCCTCTTTAAAAAGTTGCAAAGCAAGGACATCACTTTGAGGACTA
Organism: Echinops telfairi; assembly: GCF_000313985.2. Lineage (NCBI taxonomy): Eukaryota > Metazoa > Chordata > Mammalia > Afrosoricida > Tenrecidae > Echinops > Echinops telfairi. Next base: position 2,683,134 of record NW_022111370.1, on the reverse strand, counting down.
AGGCACACTGGACCCAGGCCATAGTATTTTCAATCACCTCATATACAGGTAAAAGTCAGATATTAATAAGGAAGACTGAAGAAAAATCAATGCATTTGAACTCCGATGTTGGCAAAGACTATTGAAAGCACCATTTAATGCCAAAAGGACAACAACAAGAACAAGAACACCAAACAACCTTCTGGGGAAAAGTACAGCCTGAATGCTCCTTATGGGCGAGAATGGCGTGATTTAGTCTCAGGTCCTTTGGACGTGTTGGCAGGAGAGAGCAGTCCCTGGAGAAGGACATCAGGCTGGTAAAGTGGAGGGGCAGTGACAAAGAGGAAGGTCCTCAATAAGACACCGTGGCTGCAACAATGGGCTCAAATATAAGATCCCTCGTGAGGATGGTTCAAAACTTGTCATGTTTCATTCTCCTGTAAATAATGCTGCTTTGAGTCAGCATTGACTGCATGGCATCTAACAACAACAATAGAATCTAGGCACAAAATGGAAATAAAATCTCTCATTGCTCTAACTCTTCTGGAATTACTGTGGGATATGCAATTATTGTCACATGAAAAATATCCCAAGGTCCATCCTTGGGATGTATATCACCAGCAATCAATCATTTGAGTCTTATCAGCAATCTCTGTGTGAACAATGTGATCCGTGTTCTCAATGCCACACTTAAGATGCTTACTCTTCAAGAGCCTAAACCTAGTTGAAAATATTAAGTAGCATTAATTGAGGAACAGTCAAGAGCCCATGCCAAGCACCATACCTTTGTAATCTCATTTATCTTCATTTATCACACTCCAGGAGAGAATTGGTGTTATGAATTTTTCAGATGATGAAACTCAGGCTCATAGCAGGTAACAAACCTAAGTCCAGAGAGCTATAAATCACTTATGAGAAAGGCATGTTAGAATTAGATATCGTGCATCAGAGAAAGATCAAACGCAAGAACTACGACTCCTGGCTGGGTTGGTACAAACTATTTAAGTATAAGCCTTCATTATGAACTCATTTGAAGCAGTGATTTGTGTAGCAAAGTGTGCTACTTAGCATCTAGCCAAAGATTCATTCAGTTCCATTTTCCCCAGGAAATATTTGAAGTCCCATTGTATTGAGAGATATGACAAGCGCTCTCCTTTGCATTGAAATATAGAAAGGAGTATAAATAAATAAAGTCTGTGGGTTTTGTTGCTCTGAGGTGCCATCCAGTCAGTTCCAACCTATAATGACCCTAATCACAGCAGAGCAATACACCACCCCCTCCTATGCCGTCCTCACCACTGTTCCCTTGCCTGAGCTCATTGTGACAGCCGCTCTGTCACTCCACCTCACAGTCTTTATATTCCTGTGGGGAAAGATGGGAAACAGATCTATATAGGTTTGCTGTAAGTTCTATACTGGCAAATAAAAGAGGTTGAAGAAAACAAGTCATGAAATGGGTGGGTGAGCTGTCATCTTTCACGTATCTGTCGTAGAAGACCTCACTGAGACCTAGCAGTCTGTTAGAGGGAAGACTCATCGGTGGATCTGGGGAAAGAACCTTTCAGACAAAGGCAATCCCAGGATCCTGTAGTTGGTAAGACTATATATTTGTCATGAGAACAGTGTCCAAAAAGCCTTGGAAGGGTGAATAGCGGAATTGCCTGTGGGGTTGTATGGATTACTTTTTTTAAATGGCTGCCCCTAAAGAGGGAGTATATTAAGACTTTGGAAGTAAAAGGATTTGAAAATGAACTCCTGTAAGATACAGTGAGCCTGGCTCTCTGTAACAGATCTTTGAAGACTGGTCAATATCTATTAAGTGCAATGTGCTTGCTGTAGCAGTGTCCTTTATAATTTTTGCAAAAAAAAACCCCACATGTGGATCTATCAATAATCATGCAACTCTGCTCCAAAACTGTTGAGTAAACCCATTGAAACTAGGAACTGAAGTAACGTAGGAGGATCTCATGTAAAATATGCCTCTATAGACTTCTCTGGAACTCAGAGGGCAGTCAGTCTCTAGACACTTGCTAGCTCAGCAGGGAATGTCTAGTTGTACCATGAACTTGTGTCATGCACAGTAAGAACCATGTTGTTAGGAGATTATAGCTGCTTCCATTACCCATTGGTAGAGCTTTAGTTATCTATCTGGAGCCTACTTCTCTAAATCACGGGTCTGAACCTTCTGTTTCACATTTCCACTTACATTTCAGACAACCCAAACTAGATGTTTCAATCTTTTCTCAGTTTCAATTAGTCCCAAACAAAACTTATTGTCTTTCTCTCATCCAAAGCTCATGATCTTCTCCTTTCCATCTTCTTTCTAAAAGCATTCTGTATTTCCACTTTACGTTCTCCTTTCTTCGAATTGTCATGATCAAAACCACCAACTTTAGATAGTGTGATATCAGATTCCACTGCTCTCTTCTTCAAAAGAAACATAACCTCCCCCCCCCACACACACACACACACACACGCGCACGCACACATCCAATTACTTATTTATTTAAAACACTTCAGGGTCTTGTCATCATTCAGGAACTTCCAACTCTGTGTTCAGCAATCTACAAAACAATACTGGTCGTATACCACGTGGGTTTGGAATCTCTCGGTGGCACAGCTACGTAACTG
>NW_022111370.1:2678073-2679877 GCF_000313985.2 Echinops telfairi | reverse complement strand
ATGTTTATTATCTCACTGTTCTGTGGCATCAGAAATCTGAAATGAGGGCCACATCCCTGATTCATTTCCCTCTCCTTTTCCAACTGCTCAAGGCTACTCACATTCCTTGACACATGGTCCTTTTCCACCTTCAACCCGCCTCTCTCCCAAATCTGTGTCTGCTGTAGAATCTTCTCTGACTCGCCTATGCCTTGACAGGACTCCTTTAATTTAATTGTGACCACTTAAATAATCCAGGATAAGTGTCGTATCTCAAGATCCATAGTTTGGACACATCTTCCAAGACCCTTTCAAGGGGTAAAGGGACTCATCCTCATGTTCCAAGAACGAAGGTGTGAACATCTTTAGGGGGTGGCTACAGAGGGGTCTATTCTTCGGTCCTCTATGGTGATGTTTTTAAGAACAAGGCTGTTGAAAATGATTTCAAGCAAAACATAAGACGCCATCTACTATGTTTGTAGGACATGACCTCTGCTGTCCTCGCTGACCTGCCATTTAATGAAAACTTCCCACTATGGTTTGCTTTTACCATAAAAGTTTAATCATTGAAATCAAATTACTTGCTAATTTCCAGAGAATTCCTTTGAAGAAATTTGGCCTTCCATGCCTAATTTATATGAAAAAGTCTCCAGATGGGGCAAAGGTTATTTGGTTGTCTGATAATCTGAAAGTTGGCAACACTGGTCCAAGCATCAGTGCAGTGACCTTCTGGTCTGGCAGTAGGCTTCTATAACAATCACAGGCAAGAAAACCCTCCAGAGCAGTTGGACTGTATAACACGTGCAGTTGTCATGTATTAGAATTGCCGTGATAGCAATGAATTGGTGTTTTTGTGTGACATAGAGGAAATGTTTGAAATTAAATTTGGAACTAACTAGACTAGAGTTCAAGCCTCAACTCTGTTCTTTATTGTCTTTCTGCTGTTGGTAAATCACTTGATTTTTTCCCAGCTTGGTTAATTCATATGTAAATGGAAGGATAAGTAAGTATTTCAAAATGAAAAATTATTGAGGCCACGTGTCAAAGAAACTTAGCATGTTGTTGTTGTCTTTGTCCCTGTTAGGTGCCATCTAGTCGGTTTTGACTCACAATGTCCCTCCTCACAACAGAAGGAAGTACCCCCTGGTCCTGCACCATCCTCTCCTCACAATAGTATGCTTGAGCCCACTGTTGCAACCACCGTGTCAGTGCATCTCATTGAGGGTCTTCCTCTTTTTCACTGCCCACCCTGATGTCTTTCTTCAGGGACTGGTCTCTCCTTACAGCATGTCCAAAGTAAGTGAGATGAAGTCTTGCCATCCTTGCTGCCAACTCGGCAGGCTGGTTGTGAAATATGCCATAAAAAAAAAGAGAAAGAAAAATTATGAGGATGAAGATGAAAAGTGAGATATTGATATTTATGGTGCTGGTGGTGCTAATGATTATGACAACATCTGTAAGGACAAGCTATCTCTTTGCCATCGAGTCAATTCTAAATCACAGTGACCTGGAGCACAGGGTAGAGCTGCCCTATTGAGTTTCCGTGTCTGTAACTCTTTACAGGAGCAGAGAATTTCATATTTCTTCCTCAGAGTAGCTGGTGTTTTCAAAATGGTGAACTGGGGGTTAGCAACCCAGTGCTTAGCCACCATACCACCAGGATAGGCATTACATAGTTTAAACTGTACCCGTGGGAAGGGCCAGTAATTGGGATACTTGACAAGCTGCTTCATTTCCATCGTTTCTGACTGTGAAAATAAAGCAGCATCCAAGTTAACAGTTGAAAATAACAAAGACTGGATTTGATTTTTCTTATTGTTTTTTT
>NW_022111370.1:2667414-2673697 GCF_000313985.2 Echinops telfairi | reverse complement strand
TCACTGTCCATGGGGCTGCAACTCTGGTTTCCAGCATGCCAGTGATTGTGCCTATGGCACAAGAGCAGGCAGGTATTGGCTCTGTCCCAGAGAGGGTGTTTTCGAGGAGTGGCCAACTAGACATCAGCTACTGGAGTAGCTGGGACACACAGGAATGGGGAAGGAGCAGGGACCGGAGTCAGAGACGCCCGCTCCAATCAACGCCAATTCAGGCCAACTGCGTGATGGTTGGAGGAATTCTACATTCTTTATTGTATGAAGAATATCCTACTTAGGAAAATAGTCGAACGACCCTTTCACAGCAGTTGCCCAATTCATAACAGTAGTAGAATTACAGTTATGAAATAGCAAGGAAAATAATTTTATGGTTGGGGGGGTCAACACAACATGAGGAACTGTATTAAAGGGACATGGCATTAGGCAGGTTGAGAACCACTGGGTTAGTTGAAAGATAAGTAAGAACATACCTGAAAACCCCCTCACCCTGAGAGAAAGACCCTGTGTCTTGTCTTTTCCCCATCCCCTTAAAAAGTCCATTAAAATTACTTTTACCAAGGGCTCAGTAGAAAGTATGTGTTTAGAAAATAATGATGGCAACATATGTACAAAGACGCTGGATACAATGGATGTATGGATTCTTCTAAGCGCTGTAAGAGCCCTCAATAAAATGATCTTTTAATAAAAACATTCAAAAACTTTGTTTTTAAGATTAGTTCTCAATAGCTCTGCTCTTTTTCCACAGCTAAAAGTCCCTGTTCTGATAGAAAAAAAAAATCTAAAAATGGGACTCTGCTCCATGTGCCCTTTTCCCACGGTGATCAGAACTGAAGGCTGAACCACATCTCCCAAATGTCTCCTTTCTGCCCAGTCCACCCCCAGCCAGAGAGAGCTCTCTCCTGCTGCCATCGAAACGGTTCTTATCACTGAGCTGTCTGTCTGGGCTTCCCTTAGCCAAACAACTTCAACGGAAGCACTCAGCCTTTCCCCTGGCTTTCCCAAATGACACCATCAGTAAAAAATGTGGAAAGCTGTTGGGAAAGGAATGAAAGAGTGAGGTGGCAGTACAAATTCCCCCCGCCCCCCCTCCCTGCCTACTTCTGGAAAAAATGACCAAAGTTATAAAAAGAGAGTGTTCTGTTTATAAACAAAACACGAGCAAAAAAAAGTGTCTCCTTCACTTTTTAGAGTCTTTGAGAAAATCTTCCAACAAGAACTATTTCTCCCAGGAAGGTATGGAATGCAGAAGCCTAGTTAGTTCTGTTTCTAATTTTTTGTTATTAGAAGATCATTTTATTGGGGACTCTTGCACTTCTTGTCACAATCCATACATCGCTTGCATCGGGCGAATTTGTACATATGTTGCCTTCATTCTTTCCCAGACATTGACTTTCCATTGAGCGGTTGGTATCAGCTCCTCTTTTTTTCCCTATCCCTCCCCCCACCCTCATAACCAAGGACTAGCAGAGGGCGTTTTCTCCCTACGTGCTGCCTGGGCTTTTCTCGTGTTTCCAGCCAGCCTGCCTTTCTCACAAAAGATATTCAACAGAGACTGGGCATTTGCAATGTTTTCCTCTTATTATTACAAACATGTTTACTGAAATGGAATCTCCTCCAAACATCTATGCTGTTATCTATGCTGTGTGTGTGTTTCTGCACAGTGTTTGTTTGTTTTTCTGCTTGTATCATCTTCATTGTGTGTGTGTGTGTGTGTGTGTGTACACACACACACACACAATATATATATATGTATATATATACCCTCAAGGATCTATGTTGTTTTTTCATCATACTTAAGAATGTTCCTTAAAAGCAATAAGACTGAGACTTTAATTTACATACTTTGAACATGTTAACAAGAGCGACCAGTCCCTAGTGAAGGACATCATGCTTGGCAAAGTAGAAGGGCATCAAAAAAAAAAAAAAAAGAGGAAGCCCCTCAATGAGATGGATTGACACGGTGACTACAGCAATGGGCTCAAGCATAGGAATAGTTGTGAGGGTGGTGCAGGACCGGGCATTGTTTCCTTCTCTTGTATACGAGGTCACTATGAGTCGGAATGGACTGGATGGCACCTAACAACAACGACAACAATAGCAAGTTTAATTTGTTGAAGTAACCACTTGTGCAGCCCATTTCCAGCAGTTCAATTAAGACCAAGTGAGAAGATGCACGCAGTGACCCTGAGTTGTATGTCTCTCACCTACCTATTTGATTGTATTCCCTATTACGCCTCCTGATGCCCCTCATTCCAGAGATGCAGGCCAAGATATTTTGGTTTGTATGGGGTTTTTTTTTCTGTCTTTTTGTTGTTGTTTTCTCTCCAAACTTGAGGTCTTTGACTTTTGTTTCCTTTGCCAGATATGTTTCTTTCCAAGGGTTGGTCATTGGTTATTGGTTCAGCCATCCCTCCTGTGAGGGATCAAATTGGGTCCTCCACAAAGATATGAGAAGTCTTCTTAGTGTCCTACATCTGCTGTAACAGAAGGATCATAAGTAGGTGCCATTAAAGAAGATAAGTAAAAGTTCTCACTTGTTCAGAAGTTAGGCCTGGGAATTTCAGGGTGCAGACTTCCAGCGAATGCTCCATCAGCTATAGGGGATGATTCTTGGCTCCTTCCTTCCAAAGCTCCTTCCTTCCCAGTTCCTTGGTGATCTAGACCAGGCATCTAATCCCCTTTCCCTGTTCACACTTATTTGTCTCTTTGTCTATGCTAAGCCAGATACTGGGAAGAGATTCATCTTAAGACACACCCTATACAGATGGCGTCCTCAGCATAACAACAACAAAAACTCCCTATTCCTAAGCAGGATTGCATACACACCTACCAAGCAAGCAAACAAAAAAAGAAACAAAACCCCACTGCCACTGACTCATATTCTAACTCATAGCAACCCTTTAAGCCAGAATCAACCTGCCTGTATGGCTTTTTGAGACTGAAAGCCTTGGTGGAATCAGAGAACCTTGCCTTGCTCCATTGGAGTGGCTGATGAGTCCAAATTGCCAAATTTCTGGTTAGCAACCTAATGTAGCAAGAGTCCTCTAGCTACAAGGACAAAAGTGAGGATCTGACGACAGATTTGTGAGACTAACTGTCAATGTGACCTTACTGAGAAAAAGCTATCTTTGAAAACATTTACACGTTTCATACCAGACTACTGAATGTCCCAGTTTGAATCCCTTCTGAATGTTATCTTAGAAGAAAAGGGAACAGACAGGGAAGTAGGACCCACAGAAGACAAAGATATCTGTAATTACATCTACAAACAACAAAAGAATGGCAAGCATTTCAGGCAGCTGCCAGAATGGAACACTGGACATACTTCTTCCAAGACAGATCGATTTGTCCTTTTAGCAGTTCATAGTACAGTACTTTCAATATTCTTCTCAACAACACAGTTCAAATGCATTGATTCTGCCAGCATGCTCCTTAAAGGTAAGAATGGCAAGACTTCTTCCTGCGGACTTTGGACATACTGTCAGAAGAGACCAGTTCCTGGAGTAGGAGGTCACTTTTGGTAAAGTCAAGGGGAAATGAAGGCAGGGGAGGTCCTCAGGGACAAGGATTGACACTGTGACCGCAGCAATGGGATTGAGAATAGGGTTGAGCTATAATAGTCTGGTAGACTAGAGAAACAAATTCATGGACACACATGTGTCTAAGAGAGAGTTTTCTATAAAGGGTAATTGTACAGTAAGAAAGCATCCCAACCCAGTCCAGTCCAAGCTCATAAGTCTGATATTGGTCCATATGCCTGATATAAAGTCATCTTCAGACTCACGAAACACATGCAATGACACTGAATGCAGGATGATTACAGGCCAGTGGGTAGAAAGGCTTTGGATCCAGTGGCATTGTAAGCATCTTGGCATTGGCAGGGGTTTTCATGTGGCTCCTCCAGTTCCCAGGGCTGCATCAGGGAAGGTCCATGTGGCTTCTCCTCAGGGATGTCTCACAGGACGTGAGCAGAGAGAGAGAAGTGTCTTCCACCTCCAAGGAAGAAATACCAGATTACCCAGAATCCTCAGGAGAAGGCCATGCCCACAAGACAAGAGGCCTCATTGGCTATGATCTGATTTGACAGACTAGACTCCACCCCTTCACTCTTAATCCTCTCAAATCCAAAATTGACACCAGATTACGTAACTACCACAAATAGGAATAGTGGTGAGGATGGTGCCGGACAGAGCAGTGTTTTGTTTTGCTGTATATAGGGTTGCTTTGGGTAGAGACCAATTCAACGGCACCTAACAATAACAACAACCACCAGAAATGAGAATGAAAGCAATGAGTTGGTGTCTGGTATTTAAAGCCACCTTGTTAGTGGTGTCTTGTATTGACAGTCCTAGAAAACTAAGGTAATCCTTTAAGAAGACCCCCTTAAGCCCAGGATCTAAAGTACCTAGAACCAAACTTGCTGCCATCTAGTCAATGCTGCCTCAGAGTGACCCCATGTGGGTTTCTGAGACTATAACTATATAGGGGAGTAGAAAGCCCAGTCTTTCTCCTGCAGAGCTGCTGGTGGTTTTGAACTGCTGACCTTGTGGATCTCAATCCAAGGCATACCCACAACACCAGCAGAGCTACTGCAATATAACGTGTATGACCACTTAATTCTACATCCGTTCCAAACATTCCATTTGTTATGTTATTTTCAGAGCAATCACCTGGGATCATGCTGTACGTTAATCTATTTGTTTATAGTCAGTCTTCATTAGGTAGAAAAATTTCTCCCAGCCAAATTAAAATCAAGTTCACTGCCATTAAGTAGGCTCTGACTCATAGAGACCCTATAGGACAGAGAAGAACTGCCCCAATGGGTTTCCAAGAGTGTAACTCTTTATGGAAATTGAAAGTTGCATCTTTCTAATTCAAAGTTGGAGGTAGTTTCGAACTGCTGACCAACGTGCAATCCACTAAATCACCAGGGCTCCTCTTGGCCCCAACATCTGTCAAAAATCAAAGTGGTTATAGAAATGTCAAAAGTTTGTGTAATAGACTATATTTGTTGTGAGCAGATATGATTTGAAGGGAGCCCGGGTGGTGCTGTGGTTTAGGCATTGGGCTGTTAGCTATAAGGTTAGTGGTTCAAAGCCATCAACTGGCCTGTGGTAGAGAGGTGTGACTGACTACTCCCCTTAAGAGTTAAACTCCCTGGTGGAACCTTCAAGATCAATCACCCTTAATTACCCTTCAGGGCTAGAATTGAACTCTCCTCCACGGCTCAATTTTGAGCCAAATCATAGGTCTATGAGAAGAAGAATAACACCATTGAAGTAGACACACCTCAGAATAATTATTCATCTGAGATCAAAAAGGCCACCTTTACCCAAGGACAAATTTCAGAAGGGTTAGGAAAAAAGGAGAAATAGAAACAGGAAACACAGGAGGTAGTAGGATAAATGACGTTACATTGAGGGATTGCAATGAATGGCATGAAATGCGTATGAATTTTTGAACATAGAACTGATAATCTGCTCTGTAAACTATGACTCAATTCACAAAACTTTATTAAAACAACAACCAACAATGATTTACATTCTTGGCAATACAGTGGCTGAGTAGGAATCAAATGTATGGCAGTGGGTTGGGGTTGTTTTAAGAAAGATATAGTGAGGACTGGTGACACAGTGGTTTAAATTGAGCTATAATCTGAAAAGTCAGCAATTCAAAGTTACCAGACAATTTGCACGAGAAAGACAAGGCTTTCTATTCCTGTAAACATTACAGCCCCAGAACCTCACAGGGGACAGTTCTACCCTGTCCTAGAGGATTGCAATGAGTCTGCAATGATTGGATGGCAGTGAGTTTGCTTGTTTGCTTGTTTGTTTGTTTTGAGAGATATGATATGAAATGGGCAGGTGATCTTAATATGTCCAGAAGGCCCTCCTAAGAGGGGACAGTAATACATATCATTGTTAGGTTAATTAAAACATATCCTTGCTATGGTAATTTTTCACAAGATAACACCTAAGCATAGGGCAAGTTACAGAAACACTCATCAAGGACATGGCAAACTCCAGAACATTTTTCTCCTAGACTCCTGTGGCGTCTTGAAGCTGGCTGCATATAAGTCATTTTCCTAAAGCACCCAATGCTGAGAGCAAAACATTCTCTACTAAGCTCCCCTGTCCCACCTGAAATCAGCTCTGGGGAATCAGCATCTAGTGTTCTTCGTAGGTACGATCTCATCAGTTCCAGCTCATAGTGACTTCCTGGACAACTGAACAAACAGCTCCCAGTCCTGTGTCATCTGCGCAACCATTGCGATGTTGAGTTCATC
>NW_022111370.1:2654997-2666753 GCF_000313985.2 Echinops telfairi | reverse complement strand
TGACTTAACATGGCAGAGAGTGAGGGAGTGAGTGAGTGAGTGAGTGAGTGAGTGAGTGAGTGAGTGAGTGGTGTTGCTGAAGATTAGTGAGAGTACCATGGCCTGCCAAAAGAACAAACAAATCTGTCTTGGAAGAAGGATGGCTAGAGGTCTCTTTAGAGGCAATGATGGCAAGACTTTCTCTTATGTACTTTGCACATGTTGACAGAAGAGACTGGTTAATGAGAAAGGGCATCATGCTTAGTCAAGTAGATGAGTAGCAAAAAAAAAAAAAAAGGAAGGAAGGCCCTTGACAAGACAGATTGACACAATGGCTGAAGTAATGGTCTCAGGCACAGGAACAATTCTGAGGATGGTGCAGGAATGAGTGGTGTTTCCTTCTGTCGTGCATAAGGAAAGAAAGAAAAGATCAAAGTGAATGTCAAAAGAAGCTCTGAAGGTTTCCCTTAAATATCTATTAATCACAGCAAATAGAAGAAATGATGAAGCAAAAGTTCAGAATAGAATATGTCAAAAATCTTCTTGAGAAGACAAAGTAAAATATTATAATAAAATGTGCAATGGCCTGACATAAAAAAATCAAAAAAGAAGAATATGCTCAACATATCTGAAGCTGAAAGAACTAATGAAAATAATCCAAGTTGCAATATTGAAAGATGAAGGAAGCATCAAAGGAAGATGGAAGGAATACATGAAGGCACTGAACCAGAAAGAATTGGTTGACATTCAACCATTTCAAAAATTAGCATATGATCAAGGATTAATGTTTTGGAAGGAAGAAGTCCAAGCTGCACTAAAGTCAAAAACCAAACTCACTGCCATCAAGTCAATAGCAACATATAGCAAGCCCCTGTAGGTTTCCAAAACTGTAAGTGTTTACGGGAGTGGAAAGCCCAGTCTCTCCCACAGAGCTGCAGGTGACATTGAACTGAAGACCATGTGAATAGCGGCAAATGGGTAACCACTATGCCCTTATCAGGGATCCTACAGCTGCACTAAAGGTGCTGGCCAAATCACAGACCCAGGAATTGACAAAATAACAGTTTGGATGTTTTAACAAATGTGTGTGAGACTAGAAGCATTCATCTATTCCCAGAAATTTTGAAGAGTGTGAAAGGTACCAAACAATATCACTAATATGATTTACAAATAAAATTTTCCTGGAGATAATTCAAAAAATGGTTGCAGCAGAATATCACAGGGAAATAACAAACATTCATGCTGGATATAGAAGAGGGTGTAAAATCAAGAGTATCGTTAAAACTATCAGCTAGATGTTGGTGAAAGCAGAGAATACCAGAAAAAAAAAAAAGTATCTGTCTTGTAATGGCCATGAAAAAACGTTGAACTCTGGGTCATAATAAACTATGGCTACTATTGCAAAGAGTGTGAATCCCAGAACAGTTCGCTGTGTTCATGCTGAGCCTTTACATAGATAATGAAACAATCAATCTGCTGAACATCAGGATTGCACCCCTTCACCATGCTTATTCATGCTGTATCTGAATAAAATGCTTCAAGAAACTGGACTAAATGAAAAAAATAACGTAGCATCAAAGTTGGAGCTAATTAACAACACATAAAATACAAACAATTCAACCAGTTCCTATGAAACTAAGCTAAACCAAATGCACTACATTCTGGTCAATTCTGACTATAGTTGGCCTCAATGGGTCATCCCAATTCCATGAATCTAGAAATTTAGGTTGTAAGGGAATGAAAATAATTTTCTTAGAGGAAAGACATAATCATCATTCTTATTCCATCCTTGCATACTCAGATGACTGGCTTTGCTGTCCGGTAAGTGTTAGAATGCTAGCCACAAGGTTGGAGGTTCAAATCTACCAGCTGCTCCATGAGAAAAAGATGAGGCTACCTATTTCTGTAAAGACTTAAGAGCTTCAAAAACCTTATATAGGTTCATTATGACTTAGAATCAACTACCTATCTGTGGGTTTGTGTTTGTTTTAGTGTTTTTCATTTCTCAGGTGACACCTGGTACATAGTAATTACATATTAAGTGACAGAGGCGAGTATAAAATAGACTAACCTCCTAAAAGGAAAGAGGCTTGAAACACTTAATGATAACGATCAGAGACTACTGCCTTGGTATGGATTTTAACTCAAAATAAGAAAACAAAAATTCTTACAACTGGATGAATAAGCAACATCATGATAACCAGGGAAATAATTTAAATTGTTAAGGATTTCATTTTACTTCCATTCATAGCCAACATCCATCGAAATAGCAGTGGAAACATCAAAGGGCATGCTCTACTTGGCAATCTGGTAGGAGAGCCTCTTTAATGTGTTGAAAAAAATAAGATGTCACATTGAAGACTTAGGTCTGCCTCACCTAAAAGAGTATTTTCAATTGCCTACTATGCATGTAAAATCTGGATCATCATAAGGAAGAACAAAGAATAATTGACATGTGGGAAATATGGAAGAATGAAGAAACAAATAATTCTATTTTGAATGAACTACAGATTGAATCTTTCTTAACATTGAGGATAAGAAGTCATTTCGTGTGATTTAAACAAATTATAAGGAGCCAGGCCTTGGAGAATTGCATCATGATTGGTAAAAATTTCAGCAAGAGGAGGAAGACCCTTAACAAGATTAATTGATAGAGTGGCTACAAAAATGGATGCAAACCTCGCATTGAGTGGGAGGGTACAGGAGCAGACAATGTACTTTTCCATTTTGCATTGGTTAGCTATAAGTTGGAACAACTTGATGACCTCTAACAACAACAACGTAAATGTCTGTGGGATGAATCAATGATAGAGTAACCAATCAATCACTCCAAGGTGTTAATTGTAGCCAGAGAATGTGCAATTTTGAAGCTCTGAAAATAAGCCTTGTTCCCTGATGTTTTATTTAGTTGGTTTTCTGTTTCGTTCTCCCAATGCCAACATAGAACCTTCTATAACATGTTTTATGAGAAACCTGCACTGTGTTTGGTTCATTGATAGGTATTTCAAAACTAGACATAAAAAACTTGCCCTGGTGTAACTCACTGTGCTTGGGACCTAGCGACTAACCAACCTATTTTAATACCACGTGATTAGTGCTCCACTGTGAGAAGTACAGGGTCTTAGGAGATACTAAAGCGGGGAAAGCTGATAAGCTAGGAGGGACAACCAGGAGTCGGCTGAGAAGGATTTCAAGTTGGCTGCGAGAGGGAAAATCAGAAGGGGAGACAAAGGAAGAAGAAAGGGAGAAAAGTTATCATAATGGAGAAAGAAGCAAGACACATCTTCTGTATGTTCGCCTGACGTTGACTTATAATTATGCTTCAATGGGTTTTCAAAGTCCTTCTGTAAATTACTCATTTTCTCAATTCACAGCTGAACAATATAACACTCTTGATAAAGACTCCAGACATGTCCCTACAAGTTCCCTCATAGAGCCAGTAATGGTACCACTCTCCAGGCTCAGTGTCCCTATATTACAGTGCTTCTCTGCCCACAATGTCTCAATCAATAGTAAAGCAATTACAGGACCAAGAACGTCAGAAAGCAGTCTACTTATAGCAGTCTTATAAGCAGTTTTGAAAAATTACACCATCAGGTAGAGAACTCAAGTGTTCTCTGTACTGGTGGTACAAAGTGGTATCAGTACAGAAACAAAATCTATATGACCAGGGAAGACATGGAACCGAGGAGATTAATAAATGTCTATGAATGTCATTTTACGGAAGGAGAGAAGATTTCACTGTTCCCAACACAACCTCACTAACCCTTCAATATCACCACTTGTTAAGGCTACTGATCCCTCTTAAAATGTTAAGAAGCTTCCTTTAAATTACAGATAATAATAATAAGTAACACTTTGGGGGGAATTTGGGTGTTAGGCATTGCTCATTCTTCCTCATGGGCTAATGTCAAGTGTATCCTTTAGAAAACCCTCTAAGGTCAGTCCTACTATCAGAAAACTGAGACCCTCGAATAGTATTTCAGAAAATGTTCTAACAGATAAGGAATGAAGTTGATGAATTCCAACCAGAACTGAATTGGCCCAAGTTTTCGGAATGCAGAACACACCCTGTACTCCTAGTATCTGATGCCTCCTTGCTGCTCTTCCTGAGTTTCAGAAAAGTGTCAGGCAGTGTTTTAGAAAGTAAGAAAATCCTGAGGAACCAGGTGAGGGACAGAGGAAGCAGCCACAGGTCCTGGTGCATCGAGAAAAGGTAAAGCATCCAGATTTGCTACAAATTCTACCTACTTTACATTTTGCCAGAAGAATTGCTCTAATGATCCCCAAAGACCCAGCAGGGTTGTAGGTTCACTTACAGTTTCAAGTTCTGCATGACATGTGATGGCCGTTTGCTGGGAAACATTTTCCAAATGATACCCACGATAGCACAACGACCAGCTAACGTTTATTCAGGAATAGTGTTTTCTGTATTGTAGCTCCCAGGGGAGGAGCAGTGGGTAACTCCGAGTTCACTGTGCCGCTGAGTGAGGACTTGGGAGAAGCTACTGGATTCTCCAGAAGATGATCTTTAGCATCAGACAGCATGACCTCACTGCTGTCATGTCTGCCCTCAAGCTGGGTAGCTCTGGTCAGAAGGCAATAAGCCAGTGGCCGTCAAGTCATTTCCGACTCATGGAGACACAGTGCGGAACTGTGGCCATGGGTTTTTTGTTCTTCCTTTTATTGATTCATCATTTTATTGGGAGCTCTTACAGATGT
Organism: Echinops telfairi; assembly: GCF_000313985.2. Taxonomy (NCBI): domain Eukaryota; kingdom Metazoa; phylum Chordata; class Mammalia; order Afrosoricida; family Tenrecidae; genus Echinops; species Echinops telfairi. The sequence goes on along the minus strand of NW_022111370.1, from coordinate 2,662,052 downwards.
CATAATAGTCCATAATTCAAAGAGTTCAAACCTAAATTGGATCATTGGTACATCAATCAGCTTCAAGACATTTTCTTTCTTTTTGAACTTTTTGATGTCAGCTCCCCTATCCCCGACCCTTCCTCACAGGAACAGTTGTTATACTTATGTATTATTATTAATATTCTATTATTATGTGTATATTTTCACCTATAGTTCTGTTATTCACTCCCCTCAAGTTGAGTTACGCAGTCGTCATGGCTATCAGGACCCACCCTCACGCCCACCCTGTAGTCTGCTCGTATCCTCAGGGAACCAATCATTGCTCCTGTTGCTGTTCCGTTGGGTCACCCATCCTGGCATTCCTGCACTGAACAATCTTACTCATGCACCTGAACCTACGAAGGTCTAACAGTATTAATGAAGTGAAACATAAGCCTTAATAGTAAGGGGAGGGGATATTAAAGAACTAGAGGATAGTTATAAGTTTCATCAGTGCTATACTGCCCATGCAGTCCCTCTGTGCAGGCCTATCCAGTTGTCTTACAGGTGGATTTTGTGTCTCCACAGGTGGATTTTGGGTCTCCACTTTGTTCATGCTCCTTCACATTCATTTGATTGCTTGTTTTTGAACTTCTGATACCTATTTCTGTGGACGCCTCATGATAAAATAGACTGGTGTGCTTCTTCCATGTGGGCTTTGTTGCTCACCCGCCCAGTGACCGCTTGTTTGACTACAAGTCTTTAAGACCTACGGACACCATATTTTTTTTAATAGCTGAGCACCATCTGCTTTCTTCACCACATTTGCTTATGCACCCCTTTTGTCTTCAGTGATCATGTTGTGATGGTGAGTATCATACAGTGCAACCTTATTAGAGCACACCATTTTTGTACTTAGGTGAGATGTCAGCAGAGGCCCAAAGTCCATCTGCTTTCTTGTTGAATTTACATATCTACATGCATAGAAAAATATACCCATATACCTATATTTATATACTTATACAATCACAGATTTATACACATTTCTTCTTTCTTCTTCTTTCCTCTTTTTCCTTTCCTCCTGCCCCACTTTTATGCTTACCCTTCATTCACCTCTCAGTAACACCTCTCAGACATTTTTCAATTGACCTGTCCTGACCAGGAACACTAAACCCTCCTCACTCTCAACTTCATAACCCTTATTATTCCCTTGTTCCTGCCACTAATGGCTCACCACTCACCTCCCCCTGCCTCCTCCCTTCCCATTCCCCCCTCCCCCAACTGTCAGTTCATAGCTGCTTCTGTGGGGTTGCTTATCCTTTCTATCTTATATAGATAAATGCAACAAACAAACAAAAAACACAAGTAGTTCCAAGTCAAACTGATGTCCTGACCCGGAGTAGATATCTCTCTGCTATACATATCTCTCTGTTATAACCCTAAGCCTAATCCCCTTTTTCTTTCGGGATTCCATATCCAGGGACCTAATTACCTAACAGCACTTACACCCTGTTAGTCCTCAGCCTTTGTGCCCCATAGGTATGCACCCTGCAGGCTCCTATTATTCTTCCTGCAGTCGGGATGGAATGGTCTAGTGCCCCCCATGCTCTACCCCATTACACCTTTAAGCCATGTTTTAATGACTGGGTTTTCGAAGGGGGATCACCAGGATTTTCTTTCAAACCCCCACTGGTTTCAAACCTCCAACCTTTGAGTAGCAGCCAAGCAAGTTACCATTTGCATTTGAACCCCAGATGTAGCAATGAAACAAGAGCTAATTGTGTATGTTTACTATGAGGACTAAATATTTGAAAGATCATTGTTATACCAAAGATGCTGAATTATAAAAAACAAACAAACCACACATTCAGAAGTAAAGCTAGGTTTCAAATATAGAGCTTTAAACTTCATCATACTTGTACTACCACTCCATTCTTGCTTTAAATCACAAAGCTACCCAAAGGTTGTTGGTGTCAAGTAGAGCCCCAGTGCTCCATCGAGCAGTACTCCACCTGACCGGATTTTGAAGTGAGATGTACACAAAATTTTGCATCGGAGCTCAAACAAAACATTGGAATCTGACCCAACACATGTGATTTTTGTCAACAAAAGCAGTTCGTGTTTCCTCACCGGGCATTAGTTGGCGTTGTTAGTAGGCGTTCTTTAAATCTTTTGCAGCTGTGTTCCAAATGTTTTGCTAGAATTTGCTTAGTTTTGTGGGTTTTTTGTACTACTTTTAGATAAAAAACATGGGTTCTAAGAGTTTTTTGAAAAGAAGCATCATGATAAAAAACTGGTTAACCGTGTTAACGATATTATTGATGATAATTTAATAAACCCTTTTAGAAAACAGTTAAGGAAATGCCAACAGCTGACCACAATAGACAGACTTTTTGTTTTTTTTAGAGAAAGCCAGCCAGGTCCTAGTGAAAAAAGGCAAAGAAGGGAAAAAAAACTCCTGAAAAGCAGCTGCCCGTTGATTTGATGGAAGGGGATTCCCCTTCCCAACAATGACTCTCTCTCCATCCCTCCTCTCCATCCATCCTCTCCACATCCTTGTCCACAGATCCAGATCCTCATCCATCTCAAGGTATGGGCCATATTGTAGTTGTTAAAAAACTTGTTTAATGCTGTATTTTTTATTTAAATTATATTACTTAACTCTGAACTTATTTACTTTGAAATTTCGGTGTGATATTTTGTATAAAAAGTCAAGGTTGGGGTAAAAACTTGGTGGTCAAGAATGGCTTAATCCGTTTTCAGTTATTTCTTAAGGGAAAAATTTGATTCTTAACTACATCGCATCTCTATGCTCCTTCTAGAATGGATTAGCGTCAAGGTCCGGGCTTCTACTGTTTAAGGCAAATGGTTAAAATATGTCTAATACTTGTCCTACTTCTTTGTACTCATTATTCCTGAATTAAGAATAACTTCTCCAGGAGAATTAGTTTGTGATTAAAATCCATACCTATCGATTCTAGCTTTAAAAAGCACTCAGATTTTCTTGAATATTCAAGCTAAGAGAGTCATCCAAGGCAAGTGAAAGCATTTTTTTTTGTTTTTACCAAAGAAAGAACTGAAATCCAGAGAGAGAGAGTCTCAACCAGATCTCAGCCACACCTTTTCAAATGTGTTATTAAATTATGTGCACTTTCTTGGAAGTTAGTGTCATATGTATTAAATTTACCATCTTTGGGTTTTTTTTTCCTCCTTTCTTCTGGCAATATTTATGAAATCTAGCTGAGATCAATAAACTTTGGCTTCATTATACCTACAAATATTAATGTGGCTGAAGGAAATTTTATATGCAGGCCCTATTAGTGCACAATGTAAATTGGAAACAGACCCTAGATGGCTAGGTACTAATTTTTTTTTTTAATATGATAGGCCCACTGGAACCAGGCAGCTGCTTTGACATTCTTCCTGGGCATAGTATATATAGATATATATGTATATATATATCTCCTCAGAAAAATGCGTTGATCCTGGTTTGGTGTCTGTCCCATTGCCAGATTTATGAACCTGCGAAAGGAGTCAGAGGCTGCTTTGACTCAGTCAATATTAATGTCTAGGGTCAATAAATCATGGTAATGAGTGGAGCATGTGAGTCAATGGGTGCTCATTAGAGTTGTGTTCACAAAATGCGCCATGGAAGAAATAAGAAAATTTTAATCCATCAGCCTTATCAATGTTTAAATACTATTTCTGACATCTTTTCTGAAACCTGGTTCGTGTCTTTGTTTTTTGTTCTGGAAGTGGCTACAGACAGGGAGGCAAATTCACCTGGGAACATGACAGCTGCTCCCCACACATAATAGTCCCCTCTGTCTTCCAATGGCTTTTCCTAGGACTTTCTTCAGCTGTTCCAAGTCTGGGTCCAGGAGCCCTTTGAAAGCAGTGGGGGAGGCAGGGGGCGTGGGGGTGGGGGGTGAGGGCAGTGCCCATTCTTGCAATGGACTTCAGTCGATGAATGTTGCTGCCTCTAGCTCTACATGCTTTAGAGCAGTGGTTCTCAACCTTCCTAATGCCGCAACCCTTTAATACAGTTCCTCATGTTGGGTGATTCCCCCAACCATAAAATTATTTTTGTTGCTACTTCATAACTGTAATTTTGCTACTGCTATGAATCGGGTGACCCCTGTGAAAGGGTCATTCGACCCCCAAAGAGTGGTGACCCACAGGTTGAGAACCACTGCTTTAGAGTAAGTATAGCATGTTACCACCAAAATACATATCTGTATGTACACGTGACAAATATCCCCATGTTAGCATGTATCTCAGATGCATGTAGAGTACTAGATGGAACACTAACAACAACAACAACAACAAAATGCCATATATTGAGAACCAACAAGTTGAATCACTATGAGGCAGGCACTATGTGTGACTTATTACACCTATTATTTATAGTATTTAACCTATTATGTGCAACTTATTACACCTATTATTTATAGTAGTTAAGGATTTCAACACCCTCACCATATTTGTTGTTTTCTGTCTTATTGAACTTTGCTGTTACTGCTGGGGTGAGATTATATTTCATTACTGTATTGATTTTTTATCTCTCTGGTGGAATTTATTCATGTGTTTGTGAGCACTTTAATTAAATAAGCATTCCGTGATGGCTGCACGGGATAGGATAGGAGTTTGGGAAGAATCACGATCTAGATAATGCTATGAGGAAGGTTGCAGTACCTGGAAAGACTTAGTAACAACCTGTGCTACACAGAGGACGCAACCTTGTTTGGTCAAAGTGAGACGGGCTTGAATGCTTGCTAGTGAAGATCGGGATTGCAGCCTTTAGTACGTAATGAACACAATCCTCTCACAATTAGACCGATAGGTACCATCATGATCACTGGAGACAGGATGGAAATTGTCAATGATGTCACCTGGTGTGGATCCACAAGCAATACTAGTAGAAGCAGCAGTCAAGCGACCAAAAGAAGTATTGCAGTATGTAAATGTGCTGCACCAGGCCTCTTGAAAGTGTTGAAACGCAAAGACGCTATTTGGAAGACAAAGGTGTGCCTGAACTGGCCAAATTCCCTATCTGAAGTACTTATATCACAGTGATATAAGTGATATAAGTCTTATGTTAGTCATCTGAGCCTGCTTTCCATCCCCCCTTGTCTTTTTATAAGGGGCATCATATCCTATTTACCATTTGCCATTGTTGTGGGTTGTGGTTAGGCATCCTCAAATTGATTCAGACTCATAGCAACCCATAGCAACCTCACAGAACAAAACGCTGCCGAGATCTGCACAATCCTCATTTTTGTTGTTATAGTTCAGTCCATTGTTGCAGTCACTCTACTTCTCTTTCTCTCTCATTCTCGTTCTCTTTTCCTTTCATGATTGACTAATTTCATTTAGCATAATGTCTTTAAATTCCATCAATGTTGTATCATACATCCATATTTCATTTTTTTCCCTTTATGTATTTACCACAATTTGTAATCCACTAATTAATTGCTGGGGGTGGGCATTTAGGTGTTTCCCACATTTTATCTTTAATAACTAATGTTACTATGAGCACTGGTAAACATGTTTTCTTCTAAATTTTTGTCACATTGCTGCTTTCAAACTCCTTGTGTATATTCCTAGATGTGGCATATCTGGGTCTTACAGCAGACCTGGTGGCATCGTAAGTTGAGGGATGACAGAGTGTGTGTGCCTACTAGCCTCTCCGCAGGAAAAAACGGAATGTCTCTGTTCACAAACTCTTAGGAAGCTGACGGAGCCCTTCCACTCTGTCCTCTGGGCTTTCTCAGAGCCAGAGCGGTGCAGTGGCAGCAGGGTGGGTTTGGGTGGCAGGGTTGTTCTAGTCTTTCTTCTCTTTTCTTTCTTGCTTTTCTTTTTTAAGAACCATCAAAACAATCTTTATCACAATGGTTGTACCATTTTGTATTCCTATTAGCAATAAAATGTTTCCCAAATATTTGTCAACATTTGCTATTTAGTTGTCAGTATTATTGTTTTATACCTGCCTTAACTACTGTAATGGGAATAAAATTGCCTATCTATAATAATAAAAAAGGCTTCTTGTGGGCTTTGGTTCCTCGGTTTGATGATTTAGGGTCATAGTTTCAAGGAACATCCTAGTCAATTAGCCTAATAGCAGGTGTGCTGCTTCTATTCTTCCTCCGCAACTATTGTATAGTATGTTAGGGCCCTTAAGTGACCCTCTAAGGCACAACCATTGGTCTCTATGCACCTAGGCCAACCATGGAAGAAGAAGCTGCAGGACTAGGAAGAAAATATGTTGCAAATTTTTAAGACCAGAACTAGATGGTACATGGCTACTATTACTAAAGATATTGATCAAAATTCTTTAAAAGAATCCTAATCAAAATGAAAAAAATGCAGAGCAGAATTTTGAATTTTCATGGAGTCTAGATTTTCTGGAGCCACAGAGGCTGGAAGATCTCATTGCCCTGAGATAAATAATCATTCAACTTTAAACCAAATGTATTGCTCTTTGGAAGATATCTATATGGGATCCAATTGACAACAGTAAGTCAAAAGAATAGAGAGATAGAAAACATAATGACCGATGAGTTTATGTTAATAAGGAAGAAACAATTCAGAGAAGAGGATACAAATGGTCGCACAACTTGAAGAGTATAATCATTGACACTTAATTGTAAGTGTAGAAACTACAGAACTGGTGTTTGTTCTGCTCTCTGCTAGCAATATTGTCAACAACAAAAATAGATAGTTATTGAAAGAAAGGAAAAACCCTCAAAACTCTCTGCAACATTGTTCTACTCTGACACACACGGGATCCCTAAGTCCAAATCAACGGTATGTACAACTGCTTTGGGTTGTGTTTTTGTTCTGTTGTTTTCTTTCTGCTGTTTGTAGAGGAGCCTATAGCAGAGTGATTACATGTTGGGCTGTGAACCTCAAGATCTGTAGTTCAAAACCACTAGCCATTCCACAGGAGAAAAATGAGGCTTTCTACTCTCCACAAGATTCAGTCTCCAAGGCAAAGGGCATCTGTAGAAGTCTAAATACAGGCATTTACATATGTAAATATATTTATATATGATGATGGGGAAATAGATCTATGTGCATATATTTATAGGTTT
>NW_022111370.1:2601604-2653946 GCF_000313985.2 Echinops telfairi | reverse complement strand
AATGAGGAGCTGATACCAAGGGCTCAAGTAGAAAAAAAAGTTTTGAGAATGATGATGGCAACAGATGTACAAATGTGCTTGGCACAATGGATGGATGTATGGATTGTGATAAGAGTTGTACGAGCCCCAATAAAATGATTTTAAAAAATAAGTAAATAAAAAATAAATATGGCACAAGTGTGGCACTGAATTTTCAAAATAGTGTTTCAGGTAAGCGTTTTGAAGGATGCTGTTTCCTAAGGCATGCCTCACCCACAAGCAGGAACAGGTTTTGCAACTACCCATATTCTTTAAAGTGGTTGACAAAACCAGGGCTTCAAACGGGTTCATTCTAGTTCCGTGCCCCACTGAGACTTTGCAGATACACTGAATCAGGGTCCACAATTGAATATACTTCTTATAAATTCCTGCAAAGATAAATGAGCTCAGCTATCTCAAATCCTGTATATTTTACATAATTTTCTGTATTGTCTCTGAACGAATTGTATTTCAGGTGTTTCTAATGTGGGAAAGATTGATGAGAAAAATCTCTTTCTGAGGGTGCTATGGCTTCTGTCTTGATTTATGAATTTGATCCTTGAAAAAATGTGTAAGATAACAGCAGGTCACATGAGTACTTCATGTGCCCAGATCCTGAGTGCATTGGCTGGCTCTCAGCACATTAACCAAAAGAGAGCTCTCCAGTGCTAGATTCCACACCTGGAATTATCCTGAGACACAAAAAGGCAACCTGAGTGGCCATCCTGTTCACGTGAGCACGTGAGTCCTCTCCAACTGGTTGAGTTCCTAACGGGGCTCTTCTCTCTATCAACTAGAGCTCTTGGGTGGCCTTCTGAGCATCTCTAAGTAGATCATGTTGCCGTAATTCAGTCCCTTACTGTTTACATGTTGGACCAATTCCCAATTTCAACAACCTAGTGAGAAAAAAAATGTGACAACTTGTAGGTATGAGTGCTTGAATTCCAAACCTGGGGCCACCCATTTTTGGTCCATGTTACTTTCTCAGAGATTCTCATTCAGATGCAATTAGCTTATCTGGGTATATTTACCTATATCTCTAACTAAGGAGGCACACAGGGGCTAAACATGTACATATGTAGTGTTTTTCATTGATCTGGTATTTACATATCTACAAATACACACTGATTAGTATCCGAATGCCACAAAGCACAAACATGTGCACATAATTACTCTCCTCTCTTTCTCTGATTGCAGCAAGAATAGTCTGCCTTTTGGGCCTCTGCTTCCTCTGCAGAACCAGCTGCCTGGTCCTTTCTTGCAGCCTGTTTGGAAGATGTAAGATTTTAATGTCTAACCTTGGAAGCTAATCAATAACCCTTTGAGTCATTTCAGAATATAGTAATCATCTAAGATCTCCTAGTTGCAAGCTACCATTGTTTATTCCACCGAAAGCCAGACTTAATCTCCTCCTTACAAATGTGTTATATATCTAGAGGTGAAAATAAGAAAGAATACCAAAAATGCCTCTATGTATGGGGACAATCGAGCCCCTCACAGCTAATACGGGTTAGCAGAAGAGCAGTTTGACCTCATTGGATTTGATTTTTTTCATATTTGACTCACCCAAGTAGATGAGGTTCAAATCCATTCATATAAAAACAGAGGACAACAAATGTATAAGTGTGCTTTACACAATTGATGTATGTGTGGATTCTGATAAGAGTTGTATGAGGCCCAATAAAATGATTTAAAAAAAAACCAGAAGCCACAGGAGAAACGTCTTAGTAAGAGTCTCAAAGTGAAATGGTTTACATGCTCACACCCTGCCTTTCTTCTCCTGCTTGTTTTTCTTTCTTTTTTAACTTGCGGTAACTATCTATGTAGCAAATCATTTGCCAAAATAAGACTCCCCATGTGTGTAATTCAGTGACACGGTTTCTCTCTCACACACTAAGTTAGTCTGTGTTTTTAAGATACCACTTCTTTTTTTTAATTTAGCAAGCACACATAGAGAATATATTAAATTTAACAGAGCCCCGAGTGTGTTATGAATAATATAGCAGCACATATGCAAACTGAGTAGTAGTGGAGACCTATCCGCTTCACATATTTCTTTTTGTTGCTGTTATTGTTGAATGTACTAGGCCAAAAAGATCATGAAGCTACAGTGAATCTTGGTTCATGTAGCCATCCTGGAGATGAACAAGCCTTTGTACAGCACTTTTATCTTTTTTCCTTCTCTCTCATTTTGCCGGAAACTCTGGAACACATTAACCAAATTGGACGTATTGAGTAATTTTGGAACCCTTACGAAAAATAACCAACAAAGTCAACTGTCAACTGCGACACACAGAACCCAGTGCATTGTCATGTGAAAAGGCAGCTCTCTCGGTCAGTGCTGTTTTCTGTGTCCATATCCACACAGGGTGACGTTCTTATCTGAAGTGATCTTGCATATGGCACCATATATCTGGTCTTCAAAAAAAATAGTTGCTTTCAAATAGCTTTGAACTTTTGGCAACCCCCTGTGTGTTCAAGTGGAGATCCTCTCCCTAGAGTCTCCAATGAGACTGATCTTTGGGGAGTGGGTTGCTAGGTTTTTCTTCTGAGGCAACCATGGGTGGATTCTATCAACCTTTTAGCTACCATTTCAGCTACACTAGTGGTCCTGTGTTGGGAGGTCCCTGATTCAAAATCACCAGCTACCCCATTGGAAAAAGATGAGGTTTTCTACCCTCATAAGGAATTAGCCGCTGAAACCTACCTGGTAGGTTTACTAGGCCCTGTAGGATGGTCACGAGTCAGAATCGACTCAGTGACAGGTAGCTGGGTTGCGCTTTAGCCAACTCATTTTCTTTCTGTATTTTTTCATATCCATATTACATTTTCATCATTCCCACAATTGGAATAAAAGGGAGTAGAAAGAAAGTAGAGAGAACTCTGAATTCTAATGTAAGTTCAGCTTCTTGTTCATCCCCTAACTTTGTATGTGATTTTTCTCATTAAACTCACTGCTGTGGAGTTGATTTCAACTCATAGTGACTGTAGGACAGGGTAGAATTGCCCTTGTGGGTTTTTAAGACTGTAACTTATTTGTGGAGTAGAAAGCTTTTTCTTTCTCTCTCAGAGAAGCTGGTGGTTTTGAATGGTTGACCTTGCAGTTAGCAACCCAATGCCTTACCACAATGCAACCAGGGCTCCTATATGCTTTTAAAATTTCACATTTTAAAATTAGCCTCATGTTCATCCTACAGAAGGACTGGGGTTTGAACTATTAATTTTTCAGTTAGTAGTATGCTAATGCCTTACCCACAGTGCCATAAAGGTGATTTCATAATTAAATAGAGGGTGTTAATTTCCCAAAAAGCTTGTTGAGAGCAATAATAAGTAGAATGTTCTATAGCCTATAACCCATCTGAGATATATTCTTTATAAATTAGGAAGCATAACAAAATGACATCATTTCAAAACAAGCCCCAACCCCTTTTACCCATCATTTCACACTCACTCACTGCAATCTATTTTAAACCCACCCTTGGTATGCATGTGTGTACACACACACACACACACACACACACACACACACACACGTACTCCTAAGAGGAAAAAATTAATAATGCACCCACATTAAGAGATAAATAGCACAGTAAGACCTGCCTCTCTCTCTCTTGCTCTCTGGTAATCAAACCAGCATGAGGCTGTTTCAGCTACTTCTCTTCCTCAACTTGCAAGCTACACTATGTCTATAACAGCCAACCTGTAGATCATGTCACTAAAACTTGAGACCTGCTTCGCCATATTGCTGGTGTGTATATGTCAATTAAGCTTGAGGCTGTCAGCTCCTATTGTCTTGCATTGTTTGAGTTTGATATCCCATCCGGGCCTGCTTCACTAAGCTCCTGGACTGCTGACTGTTGGTAAACTACACTGCCGTTTACTACCTGTGGGAAGACTCTGTCTGCATAGCCTAAGGGAAGACTCAGCTGTGTACTTCCTTGACCTTGAAACCAGCAGCCCTTGTGAGGACTTCCAGTAGATTAACTGTTCCACTGAAGTGAGTTGAACTGAGCCCTCTGTCCTGCTGTGTGGACTAATTAGTTGTTTTATTCCTTCGTGCTGTATAAATCTATCTATCTATCTATCATCTATCTATCTATCTATCTATCATCTATCATCTATCTATCTAATCATAAGTGTCCTGGTTTTGTTTCTCTAGAGAACCCTGCCTAATATACTTGGACGACTTACATTTCTGATCCTATTTGAAGAATGGATGTTTAGAAGTATAGCCCAGGATTCAGTACTAATAATACAAAACTCCTCAAATGTTCTGATCTCTCAGAACATAACCAAGTAGTTTCAGAGAGGCGGTTTTTTTTAACTACTGAGAAAAATTCATCAGTGTCTTTTGACGGAATTTCCAGCACACATTGGATGGCTCTAGCTGTTTCTCACTCCCACCCTTCTGAGTTTCTGCTGAATAGTAATTTCCATTTTAACAGAGTTTCGGTAAGGTCACACTTTTAATGAAGAGGACAGTACTCCATGAAGTTCCCTACTGCCTCCCAGTTCCACAGAAAGTCTGTGTAACGATGTGTTAAATCCATCTTTAATGTTACATTCCTTTGAAATGAATACAAGTACGTGTGTGCCAGAGAGATTAAGAAAATTGAGATCTTCAGTCATAGAGAAAGAGCCCCTGGGAAGCCTCTATTGCTCATTTTGCATATTAATTGTTAAAGTGTATTTATGATGTAGGAACTGACAAGCCTGGGATTCAACATTGTGAGTCTTAGCATAGACTGTGACAAATGAGATAAAGAAATAAGAGACACATGTAAAAGACTCACTCATCTATCAAGGAATGACTTCTTTTGAGTGATTACTAAATATTAAAGTGATGGTGTTTAACTTTGTTTCCCACCCACCAGTCTGCTCAATAATATTTGTTTCTCTACTCGTTTCTCTTAAAGAATTACTTTTTTCTTGTGACTCATGTAGCTTTCCCAAACCATCGATCCACACTGGAGAAAGTTCATACCTCGGGCCTGGCCAATGAGCACATTGGATTAATTGAATCAGTATGCTTGGATGAAATTGGATCAAATACTTGACAGAATCCCCCGGTATCACTAAATAGTTAAGCATTTGACTATTAGCTCAGAGATCGGCAGTTCAAATCCACCCACAAGCATCCCAAAAGAAAGGTCTGATGGAATGTTTCCCTCAAGCAGCAGACTTAAAAGCACTATGAAGCACAGTCTTACTCTATCACTCCTAGAGTACCCGTAAGGCAGGCAACTTAACAGCAACTAGGGACAACACTGTTATTGAAGTGTTGAGAAAGGTGAAGTGATTGGCGACCCTTGAGAATTACGCTGACATTGGTTGATGAGGGTCATTTAAATCTACAAAGGTTGGATATCTTTACCATTATGAAGTATTAAACCAAGCCTGGAAGGTAGTATCTCTGAGGGCACCACTAGCAGAAAGAGTGAGTGCCAAACCGCCTTTGTAACTAACTCACTAAGTGAGAGGATAGAAGGGAGGCCACATCTAATCTCTTCTGGCTACCGAAGGGCGAGAGGGACACCAGTCCCACATCTGCCCCGGCCTGATGTCTCTGAAGTAGAGAGTAGCCAGGCCTCCACTCTTCATCGCTCTCTGTCCTGTTCTAATATCACATCCCTCCCATGGCTCGCTCCTTCTCTATTGATTTCAATAATCGCACAGAACTCACAGAAAATACTCAGGATCATGAGATTTATTAGGGAAGTGAAAAGATTACAAATCAGGGTCAGAAATATTAAGGAGACAGTGTTGTTTGTTTTCTTTTTTTGTTCACAATCCTTTTTTCAGCCATTCAGAGGCAGACCTCTGTAGAGTTCTTGGCCTCTCAACTACACAGCTCCTTGCTCGATGCCCTGCTAGGGCAAGTGTTCCAAATGTCCTTTGGGTTACCAGCTCTTTGGGAAGTCCACTCCTTTCTCTAGTATTCTCCTTGCCTCTGCTACTGTGTTTGCCATCAGTGCCTCTTCTCACAGAGATCTCAGATGTCCTCTGCTTGTGGGATTCTCCATTTCTGCTTGTGAAGTGGCTCACTTTCTATCCAGTGGAACGGTAAACTGATCCTAGTCGCATATACTCCATTTGTATGCTCCCACCTAGTCATTTGGTGGGAGTTATTTACAAAGACTAATTTGTCCCCATAACAATCCTATCTCAAGTACTCACTTTCTGTTAACAGGAAACCATAATGTGTATTATACTTAAACATCAGGAGTTCAGGCTAGGCATAAATCTGCCACCTCTCCTTTGGCTTGTCCATCAGTGAATATTCAGTCATTTCCTTGTTTCATAACATTCTCAATTTAGGGTCTTACAAATATTCGCTGCCTCCTCATTTCACAAGTTAGTTACTTTAAAAGTCTGAGGGCTTTCACCCAAGGCACAGCCAGAAGGTGAACCACCATCTCTGTTTTCCCAAGACATTAATCATTTTAATTCTGAAAATATTTCCTTTTCTCAACAGTGCTTTAAATTCTATAGCATTGGCTAAATAAATGGCACCAACAGTAAAATTACCTTATGTTCCAGGGGGATGACCAATAATGCACTCTAACATGAAATGACAAGGGTGAACCTTAGACATATCTAAACCATAGATATATGAATAGATTTGGGCTATACCTTCATTCTAGTCCCAATTAGATAACAGCTAGTTCTTATGACATGGATACACTTGATGTTTGGCCTCATGAAGAGATCACTACAGATATTGGTGCTCTAGAAAAGGGTAGTGAAGAAACTAGATGCTGCCTGGCTATCAGAAAGAATAGCATCAGGGAATTTAATGACTTGGCTTTAAACAAGCAATCATTTAATGAGGCAGAAACTAAGTCCACATGTAAGAAACACACTTGTCTGTGTGATCTAAGGATTGTAAATAATTCAAATCTGAAAGAGGGGATGGTATCGAAGCTTAAATTATGAACGCTTGGTTTTCAGAGGCATGGATAAAGGTGGAAGCTCACAATATATCTTCTGGGTCCACACATAGATTAAGCCTCAGGTGAATCCCCTCTGACCATAGTGGAGGGATGTGAATAGCCTTGTTATCTGATAGAGAGCATTGTAAAATTGATTATGGCAGATGTCGTTAGACTAAAAATATAATATCATTCATTTTATCTCCCCTTTGGTCCATTTTAAAGTTGTCTCAGTTTAAATAACTTTTAAATTGAAGGGGTGACACACATGAATTCGGATCCTGGTGGATCCCCTCTGACGATAGAGGTGAACAGCCTTGCTGTCATGCAGAGTCCACTGGTAAGTGGATTACTGCGGATGTTAATTTGGTTAAAATTTAACATCGTTTGATCATCCCTTGACTTGTTTCAATTTGTTCCAGTTTTTAAGATGGTCTGCTTTCTTTTTCATTGAGGCTTTTGTTTTCCTTTTTTATTGTTGTTAGTTTTTTTGTTGTTGTTTTCTTTTAAAGATGTTTTTCGGTATGTGAACTACTCCAGGGTAGGTATATCTACAGAGACAGCAATTGAATTAATGGTTTCTTGGAAGTATTCATGGGAATTTGAGGGTAAATTGGGAGCTAATTAGTACAAGGAAGAAGAAAATGTTCTAAAATTGATGATTATAATGATTGAATAACTCTTTTTAATATGATTGAACTATTGAACTGCATGATATGCAAATTATGTACCAATAAAACTGTTCATCTGACCCTTTTATTCCCTGGGGAAAATATTTATGAGTTGTCTGATTGACTTACAACCAGCTTCTTTATCAAAATCAAGTAGATATTCTTCCTTATCTTTCACTTTGAAAAATATCCCTTTAAAAATTAACATGAGCAGTGGACACTGTAATATCTTGTTACCCTTTAAAAATTTTTGGGTTTTCTTTAAAACTAATTAAAATAATCATGATTAATACCCCAGGTACTCTATGATTTCTCAGTCAGACCATACAAGAATTATCTCCACCAGAAGTACTCAGTATAGACAGGTGGGTGTCAATGTCAGTAATACCTGTTAGAGATGTAAATTCTCAGACCAAAGACCTACAGCAAAGACCTACTGAATCAAAAACTCCAGGGGTGGAAAGAGCATTCTTTGGTTTAACCTGCTCTTCAGGTGACCTGAGAAATGTGAATGGTTGACAACTGCTGGCGTGAAAATTGGTTCTACATGTCAATGTGGCAAGTCTATGTTTCCCAGTGGTTTAGCCAAATATTAGTCTAAATACTATTCCATAATGTAATGTAATATAATTTTGCTTTAGTGTAATCTAATGTCATGCAATCACGAAGTAGTTGAAAAGGGAGTCTCCTTAGGGTGTACTCTGCCTCTACACAAAAATAGGTGCCATATATATTCAAGTATAAGCTGAGTTTTTCAGCACTTTTTTAATGTAGTTTTTGTGGTAAAATTAGGTGCCTTGACTGATATTCAGGTAAGCTTATACTCGAGTATATACGGTATTTAAATTATATGTCTCTCTGTCTCTCTCTCTCTTCACTCTATACTGACCTATGGGGTGTAAGACTGGAAGAGACTTATAGATTGTACTAGCTCACTACAATTATGTGAGTCAATTCTTTGAGGTAATATCTATCCATGTCATATATCTATCAATGACATCCATTCCCTAGACAAAAGTCTACAGTTGGAGAACTGAACATTAGAATCAAGTGGACAATTGTTAAAGCCAAACTGAGGCAAAAGGCCAGATATTTAATTTAGTTGATATCTGCTGGGGCTCATGCACCATAATATCTTAAAATCGTACATTTTTGTAATGAAAAGCCAGGATTAAGAATCATGTTTCTAAAAGAATGCGTGTTGAATCTCTTCAAGGGAGGATTGAATTAATCATTCCTTCAGAACAGCCTACGGTTGATATAGTCTGCTTTCTTCACCTCAAGACAGTTCTTACCTACGGATGTGCAATGATGTAAACACAGTGTTTCAGCCCTTTGTTGATTCCATTGTATTTTCCATTTTCTCGTGCTTATATTTTAAAACCTTGTGAAATTTCAAATGGGAGAAAATATGGTCAAATTCTGAAATTACAGTATGGTTTTGAATGTGTGTTTTTTTTTTCCTTTTTGGTCTAGTCTGGCCAGAGGGTCCCCAAAATATCTGTCAACAAACAGAAAAACTTGGAAGACACTCACGTGCATTTGCTCTTTGTGCTATGACAATTTCCTCTGAGAGTATTTATTTTACTAGACTGCAAATCTTGTAACAACCTACATTGTATATGTTACAAAGGATATGTGGAAATATGATCATTTGCAAATAGGTACTTTTATCGGCAAATGGCCAAGTCAACCCAGCACCATTCAGGGCTCTTCAAAACCATTAAGATGATTAGTTCTGACCAAAGATAAGTAGAATAAACAAATTCTTGCTGAACTGGAATCAGTCCTGCTGCCTTTAAAAGTGCTCCAAAAAAGGTTCCTAAAGCTAAAAGATTTCAGTGATATGAGTTGGCTTCTTCATGGTTTTGCTATGTGAGTCCCTGCCATGTGAGAGGATCCTAACTTTTGTATTGCAAAAGGAGTTTTTGCTGAGATCGCCCCTACTCAGATTGACTTTGAAAACAAGAGATTAAAAGATTCTTTGGATTTGGGTTGTTGAAATTTGGCCAAATGCAACAAGATAAGTCTACTTTTAGCTGGAGGCAATTTAGATTAAAACAAAATCCAGAATAAAAGAACTGAAATTATTCAAACAAATGGGAAAGTGAACTGCATTTTTCAATGAACAGCTTTAAGCATATCTGGGAGACTTGGCTCTCCTGAAAATAAATACATCTGATAAGAACCCTTGGCTTTGTCTTGAAGCCAGAGACACATCAGAGTTCATATATATATATATTTTTTAATCCTACCAAAGAAAGCAGATGTCTATCCTTCCCTTTATCCCTGCCTTTATGATCTGTTAACTTTCAGTCCTTTTAATTGGTCTGCTTTAAATATGTGAAGGAGCAAAGAGACATTGTCACATTCCCTCTGCGTGATAGGAATATGTTTCAAATTTAAAAATAATTTTTAGATAAAATCACAAGTTAAAAGGAGAATGTGGATTTCTGGGTTTAAATTTTTGATCAACATTTTATATGGAGCGCACAATTAGTTATTTGGAGTCCCTGGGTGGTGCAAAGGGTTATGCATTCAACTATTAGCCAAAAGTTTAGCAGTTCAAACCCCTCCAGAGATGCCACAGAAGGCTAATGTATGAATCTGCTTCTAAATGTTCACAGGCTTATAGACCTATGGTCCTCATCTGCTTATGGAGTCTCCATGCATCAGAATTGACCTGATAATCATTAGCCAAGCACTTGTTTTTTCATGGGGACCTTCTTGCTTGACTGTCCAGACCAATGCTATAGTTCTCTGGATAATTTACTGATATGAGTGTTGGGCCAGGTTGTCTAGAGAAACAAATCCAGTGACACTCAGTTATGTATATGAAAGAGCTTTATGTCCCTCTTCGGACGCAGGTAGCTACAAGTCAGTGATGTAGAAAAGGGAAGCAGGAAGCAGAAAGATCATAGGCCAGGCAGAGACCCGTGAGTCCCAGGTCGGTGGAAGCAAGGCAGGGCACCTACAGCTCTTGGGGCCACCTGGAGGCAGAATACCTGCAAGCGAGAAACTGAAATGGCAGTAGACAGAAGGAAGTCCCCAGGCTTCCTTCCTTATAAGAAGACCACACCCCCATGTATAGATCTTGAGACTGTGATCTGATTAACAGTTTGGGCTCCACCCTATACTGTAATTAAAATTCAAGTTGACATAAAAGCATCAAATGACCACAACATGTTCAGAAACTGTCAATTGATTATATGGGTCTTTCCATGGAACCGGCTCAATTCAATTCTCCCCCGTCACGAACCTGTCCCTATATCTATTGCAGGAGGGGGAAAAAATCTTAGTAGAAACTTTATGCAGCCTTAAATGAGTTCATTATATCAAAAGCAAAATCACTGTCTTAGGAGTGCGGAAAAGAAAGTTTTAGCCATGTAGTGAAATTGTACTCCAAATGGGATAATGTCATAAAATGACCCCAAAGTTAAAAGCTGCTTCTAAATGTTAATATAGAATTATATAACTCCACCTGTAGTATCCTAAAGGGCAAGGCAGTCCGTTATATTAGAGAATGTGCAGTACTTCGCATGAGTAAATGAATGCTTCGAGTGTAATCTTCTAGGCCATGGGCCGGAAGTTAAAGCCCATAAATCTCGCACAAGACAGAAGAGAAATATTAGCCTTTCTGTTAGGAGGTAAAAGGGAAATACCGCCTCTCTCCAGAAGCTGTTTGGAGGTGCCCTTTGGAACCAGAGTTGGGCTAATTAGACTATTTACATGACACATCATATAAGCACGGTATCTGATAATTATGAAGTAAATCACTCAAACTATTATGCTACCCTACAAGAAAGCCCCAGATTTCAAAGGTCCAACCTATAGACAGCTCCTACTTGCCATGTAATGTTTTGTAAATGCGCCCTCACTTTGAATCATTTGAACCAACATGTCCTAGCAACCAGGCCCTCATCACAATCGCCTTCACTTGCTGCAAGTGCAGCTTTTCCATCATTGAAAAGTCTCTGACTACCCATAATCCAGTGCCATTGAAGTAATTCCAACTCTGTCAACCAATTAGGGCAGAGAAGAACTGCCCCGCGGGGCTCATCTGGTTGTAATCATTGTGGAAGAAGGCTGCCACATCTTTCTCCTGCACAGCAGCTGGTGGGTTCAGACTACTAACTATGCCGGGAGCAGCCAAGCACTTTGCCAGTGTGCCATCACAACCCCTTTCTGGCATGAAGAAAGCCGTCAAGAATCAGACAAGCAGGAAACACACTGCCACCTAGTCAATTATGATTCATAGTAAGCCTGTGTGGGGTTTGTGAGATGCTGATCTCGTTTTTTCTCCCTCAGAGCAACTGGTGGGTTTGAACCGCTCACCAGACATTTAGCAACCCAATGCTTATTCCATGATGACATCAAATAAGGTTAAATAAGAATCAAATGCACCTGTTCTGACTTACTTTCAAATTTTACTTAAAAGTATACTTAGGAACAGACACTGTCCAGAACAAGGCTTGCCTATATCTTAAAACAAAGTGTAACTATTTTTTATAGTATTTAAAGTTACACCTATTCACCAAAATTTTCAGAAAAGAATGGAGAAGGCAAATTTGCACCAATCTAGTCTGCAAATACTAGGCAAGGGTTAAGCATGGGCACACATCAGTCTTGCATGAAATAGGGCCCTGCTTCCCACTCATAGGGAACATTAAAAAGTTATACACTATAGTATGTGGTTTGGGGGCCTTTCCTTGTTAACTGATGGTAAATATTAGCCTTTGGCTTATGTGGGAAAAACTAATTCATGTTTATAGTTTACAAAGGGTTGCCCAGAAATTTCTGCAGAGTAGATTTTCTTCTAAGATTTCTCTCCCTCGAGTTCTTTAAATGTTTAGAAAAAGCCTTTTTTGTGTATGCTGAGTCTTATTCTAAAGCATTTCTCTCTGAATAAAAGCAAAATGAAAACAGCAAGGAATGAATGTATATATATATGTATATATATACACATACATATATACACACAAACATATATGTGCGTGTATATACACATATATACATATATACACACACACATATATATATGATTATTATACCTTTGGATGTATACAAGGATCAAGAGAATTAGAAACAACATAGAATTTAATTTTCAGTTATATGGAATGGAGTTGACATTTACATGTGTTAAACTTATACTTTTTAGCACCCCAATCATTTTTGATTCACTTCAAGGCAAAATTAGACAACATCATATCTAGTTCTTGCTTTCAAATTCACTTATTGTGCAAGTGTGTGCATCTGTCAACACTTGCATATCTTCACATTGACTTTGTTTACAATCACATGATATAATAAGTGGTGCATGGGTTTGTGATTTGAGCTGATTGTGTAATGAACTCTTGCAGGACTGGTATATGTTATTCAATAAGCAAGAAATTTATCCTCAGCGTTGCACACAGCTGTGTTGATTATAACCAAAATTTGGTCTTGGGGAAGTTGAACATCTCCAACTATTTCTTGCTGATAATTATAATTTATTTTAAGAAATTCTAGGAGAATGGCCTCATTTCTTTAAATTGTATCCTTTGTAATACTGTTTCCATGAACAGTATTTTTTTTTCTTTTTAATTTTTTAAAATCATTTTATTAGGGGCTCATACAACTCTTATCACAATCCATACATACATCAATTGTGTAAACCACATTTGTACATTAATTGCCCTCATCATTCTCAAAACATTTCCTCTCCACTTAAGCCCCCGGCATTAGGTCCTCATTTTTCCCCTCCCTCCCCACTCCCCCCTCCCTCATGAGCACTTGATAATTTATAAATTATTATTTTGTCATATCTTGCCCTGTTCGACGTCTCCCCTCACCCACTTTTCGGTTGTCCATCCCCCAGGGAGGAGGTCACATATAGTTCCTTGTAATCGGTTCCCTCTTTCCAACCCACTCTCCCTCTACCCTCCCAGTATCATCACACATCACTGGTCCTGTAGGGATCATCCGCCCTGGGTTCCCTGTATTTCCAGTTCCTATCTGTACCAGTGAACATCCTCTGGTCTAGCCAGACTTGCAAGGTAGAATTCATATCATGATAGTGGGAGCAGGGAGGAAATATTTAGGAACTAGAGGAAAGTTGTATTTTTCATCATTGCTACATCGCACCCTGGCTGGCTCGTCTCCTCCATGAGACCCCTCTGCAAAGGGATGTCCAGTGGCCTACTAATGGGCTTTGGGTCTCCACTCTGTATGCCCCCCATCATTCACTATGGTAAGATTTTTTGTTCTGATGATTCCTTATACCTGATTCCTTCGACACCTCGTGATTGCATAGGCTTGTGTGCTTCTTCCATGTGGGCTTTGTTGCTTCTGAGATTGATGGCCGCTTGATTACCTTCAATCCTTTAAGACCCCAGACACTATACTTTTTGATAGCCAGGCACCATCAGCTTTCTTCACCACATTTGCCTATGCACCCATTTGTCTTCAGTGATCCCTTCGACACCTCATGATCACACAGGCTGATATGTTCTTCCATGTGGGCTTTGTTACTTCTGAGCTAGATGGCCGCTTGTTTACCTTCAAGCTTTTAAGACCCCAGACGCTATATCTTTTGATAGCCAGGCACCATCAGCTTTCTTCACCATATTTGCTTATTCACCCGCTTTGTCTTCAGCGGTTGTGTCGGGAAGGTGAGCATCATAGAATGCCAATTTAATAGAAGAAAGTATTCTTGCTTTGAAGGAGTACTTGAGTAGAGGCCCAATGTCCTTCTGCTATCTTAATCCTAAACCTATAAATATAGGCACATAGATCTATTTCCCCATCCTCATATAAATATATCTGCATATGTACATGTCTTTATCTAGACCTCTATAAATGCCCTTTGGCTGAACAGTAATTTTTATATGATATGTTTTCAAGTTAGCTATGAACTATTTTATATCAGGATTCCAAATATTAAAATGATTATATCATTTTTTTCTGGTGTTAGGAAAGTAACGTGTTTTCTTGGGGTTCCAAATATTGATGGACACATGTGGAGACTGAACCTAGGGAGGTTCAGCAACTTTCCCAGCAGCACCAAACTCACTGCCATCAAGTCAATTCTGACTCATTGTGATGCTAATGGACAGAGTAATGCTTAGGGGCTTGCAAGTCTGGGAAGAGAAAGTCCCATATTTCTCCAATGGAGCCACTGGGGGTTTTGAACTGATGCCCATGAGGTTGGTAGTGCAATGCACAACCCACTGAAGAAAAAAACAGATCTGTTTTCAAATGCAAACAAAAAAAAATTTCCTGAACCCAAGTTTGAAATAGCTGTTTCTATTCCATGTACTATGTGGGTTTCAAGATTGAAAAGGTGAGGGTACCATGTTGAACTAAGCATCACCTGACCTTGGTGGTCATCTGTGTAGACAGGAGAACCTCCTTGGGGCCCAGCTCGTCTGCAGTGTCACATACTCCTAGACATCTTTGTTTACCTTTGAGAGATTTTTCTCTTACAAAATATTGCCCTCGTTTTACTACCTTTCCAAGGAAGCTCACAGCGGACTTTTAGGAAAGGGCAAGGGAAGATGAGATAAAAAAAAGTATGAAGTCACCATTAAACTTGAGAAGTCTTGATATTTATATTTATATTCCAATTCACCACTCCAATTCTTCTTAAATCTGTCCACAGGGTTGAATGCCTTTTGATAGTCAGTAAAACACAAGTAAACCTTTTTCTGGTCTCCTCTGCTGTCAGCGAAGATTCATCTGACATCAGCAAGGCTATCTCTTATTCCATGTTCTCTTCTAAATCTGGCCTGAAACTCTGTCAATGGATTGCTAAAATCATTTTGGGGTGATCTTCAGCAAAAGTTTACTTGCATGTAATATTAACAATATCGTTCTATAATCTGCACATTCTGTTTTGTGACGTTGCTTTGGAAGGGGCACATGTATGAATCTCTTCCTGCCCGTTGGCCCGGTTGTTGTCATTCAAATTTCTAGGCTTTGCTTCATCAGCTTGTTAAGTATTTCGATTTGTATTCTTTCAAATCTCTATGGTAGTGAGTTTGGTTTGGCTTTGGGGATGGGGTGGGATTTGGGAGCTTGGGCTTCTTTTCCCCAATGGAATACTAGCATCCCTAAAAAACAGTGATGAAACTATGAAACCCCTCCAGATGTGGAGAGAGCAGGAAGACAGTATGCTGATTGCTGCACTGTTGATAGGTGGACAAACACAGTCAGGCTTCACCAATGCCGGATATGCTGTATTAAAATACGTATTATTCTGGCAAACTTTTGGCTGATGTTCTCAGTGATTATTGTTGCAAATTTCCCAGACAAATCACCTCCATTGTTTGTGTAAATAGCGTCGAGCTATGAAAGGATTGATTCTGTAAAGGTGAATAATGCAGGTACTATGATATGGAGTTAGCCTATATTGACCCAATATACCTCTTGAAAAAGGGCTTTAAAAATTAATACCTGGGGCTAATCAAAGACAATATTAATGAAAGATTGTTATGCTCCAGGAGGAAGATCCATATGAATTTCTACCATAAATTAACAAGGAAGTTCTGAAAGGGAGCTAAAGGCAGATGAAAACAAACATGCATGGATCCAGTAATGGGTTTTGGGACACTAAAGCATAGCTCTACCTTAAGACATAATTTGTGCTTCTATCATGGCCCTGCTTGATACTAGCCCTCTCCAGAAAGGAACAAAGAAAATATGGGTGCTATGGCAAAATGTGGTGAAGAAGGTGTAGCGGCAGTGGTCTTAAAGATTTGTCTCCACAATCCAGTCAGGGTGTACTGTAGCAATGATGAAATATACAATTTTCCTCTAGTTCCTAAATGCTTCCTCCCCCTCAGTATCATGATCCCAATTCTACCTTACAAATCCGGCTAGACCAGAGGATGTACATTGGGGCAGATTGGAACTGGAAACACAGGGAATCCAGGACAGGTGAACCTTTCAGGACCAGTGGTGAGAATGGCCATACCAGGAGGGTGAAGGGAGGGTGAGGTGTAAAGGGGGAACTGATTACAAGGATCTACATATAACCTCCTCCCTGGGGATGGACAACAGAAAAGGGGGTAAAGGGAGACGCTGGACAGTGTAAGACATGACAAAACAATAATTTATAAATTTCAAGGGTTCATGAGGGAGGGAGGGTGGGGAGACAAGGGAAAATGAGGAGCTCATACCAAGGGCTCAAGTAGAAAGCAAATGTTTTCAGAATGACGATGGCAACAAATGTGCTTGACACAATGGATGTATGTATGGATTGTGATAAGAGTTGTATGAGCCACCAATAAAATGATTTTAAAAAAAAGAAGTGATACCAAGGGCTGAAGTAGAAAGAAAATGTTTTGGAAATGTTGATGGCAAAATATGTACAAGTGTGCTTAATAATGGATTGTTATAAGGTTTGTAAAAGCCCTCTAGCAAAATGATTAATAATAATAAGACTCGTCTCCAAACAAGCAGCCATCTAGTGAACTGTCTTCTAAATCTGTATGGAAGAAACACCGTCATCACTCACTGAAGGACTGCAAATTACATAATCTGAAATTACAGGAGGGATTAGTATCCAAGCCTAAATTGTGAGCTTACAGTGGGAGTCCAAGATACATTTGTGGGAATTTCATAGGAAATAAATCTCCTGTGATCTCCCTCTATGCATAACTGAGGGATGGGAGGAAAGTGCTTACTAAAGAGAGTACATTGGATAGAGGAATAACGAAGACCCCATCCCCGCTCTGAAACACACTGGAACTGATCTGGTTTTCAACATTATATGTATCTTTGTTTTGTTTTGTTTTTTATTTGTTCAAATTAGGGTTTATCTCAGAGGTGTCATGTCATCGGGGGTCATCCTGTTGAAGTTGTCTTATTTTTTTCTTCTCTTTTTCAGTATATGCAACTTAGTATTGATGAGCTTATAGGAACAGCAAGTAGAATAAGGGTTTCGGCAAGGGGTGTGGGGTAGGCGGCGGTGCACTAAAGGGAGAAGATGTCAAGGAGTCCAGAATGGAAAAGAATGTTTGGAAACAGATTCTGGTAGCAATTATACAATACTGCTCGACGTGCTTGAACTGTAGAATGATATATGTGTCAATTCCCAATTAATAGTATATACTTTAATGATAAAAAAGAAGCACAAGAACTCCTTCTTCAAGCACACCAGCCTACCCCAACATGAATGCTGAAGACAAAGTGGGTACATAAACAAATGCGGTGAAGAAAGCTGATGGTGCTAAGCTGTCAAATTATACAGAATCTGGGGTCCCATATGCTGGAAGATAAACAAGGGGTCATCTAACTGAGAAACAACAAAGCCCACATGGAAGAAGCTCACCAGCCTGTAAGATCCCCTTGCAAAAGGACTGTGGGGAGGTGAGGAGCAAATCGGAGTGCAGTGTAGTAATGATGAAATATGCGATTTTCCTCTGATTCTTAAATGCTTCCTCCACCCCACTACCATGATCCCAATTCTACCTTACATATCCGGCTGGACTGGAGTAGGTGCACTGGCACAGATAGGACCTGGAAATACAGTGAACTCAGGACATATGAACTCCCCAGGACCAGTGGAGAGAGTGGTGATGGTGGGAGGGTGGAGGGAAGGAGAGGGAGAAAGGGGGAACAGAGGGCAGGGTGTACATGTGGCCTCCTCCCTGGGGGATGGACAGTGGAGAAGTGGGCGAGGGAGATGTGGGATGGGGTAAGATATGATAAAATAATAATAAATTGTAAATTATCGGGGGGTTGGGGGAGGGGGGAATGAAGGGGAAAATGAGCTGACACCAGGGGCTCAAGTGGAAAGTGGGTGTCATAAGAATAATGAAGTCAACATATGTACTAAAGTGCTGGACACAGATGACATATGTACAGATTGTGATGAGTTGTATGAGCCCCTAATAAAATGATTATTAAAAAAAAAAAAAAGAATTCCTTCTTCAACATACGAAGCAGAGACTGTCGGTTAGCCTCTTCCTGAGTACCTGAAGTGATCAAGCAGGCAGTACCCCCCCCTTTCCCTCTCTCCTCTGCTCTTCCTTTTCTTCTCTGTCCTCCCCACTCTCTTCCTTCGCCCCGTCATCCCTCTTCTCATTCTGCCCCCTCTTCCATTCTCTTCGCCTTTGAGTGTCTCACATTTTGTAGAACCCTGTGCTGTTGTTGTTGTTTTTCCTCTAGTCATATCTGCCAGCCTTTCAAACCTTCGCACAGCCAGCGGCACTTACTTAGGGAAGCCTGGCCTGGCCTTACAGTGTGGCAAAGGAGACTCACTGGTTTTCTTATCACATACTGGGGGGTGGCGGTGGGGGTGGGGGAATGTGTGTTTCTCTTCAGTGAGTGTCCTAAAGGCTGGATCACAATATCTTCCATCTTTCCTCCTTTGGACTAAGCACACCTGCTCACAGATAGAATTTAAATAGCATGTCATAAACCCATGAGCTCCAATCTGCCCTGCTGTATCTTTGGAAGCATTATGCTTCCCTCAGAAGTAACTCTGAATTAACTTCATCCCTTACAGGAAGATTGCTTGTCAGTGCTGCCTCATCTGCTTCCTTCAGTTTTCTCTTACTTAAATGATCATGCCAATTTTCTAAACCAATATCTCTGGATTGCTGAAGGGCCTGCTCAAAGACTCATTGGTTGACCCCTCTCCTGTGTTTTCATTCAATGCGCCTGAGGCGGCGTCTAAAAATTTACATTGCCAATAACAAACCAGATGTTGGTGATCCTGCTAGTCTAAGGGCAATACTTTGAGGCGCAGTTCTTTTAACCAGTCCTCATCTACCTAGATTCATGGACCTGTGTTGCCCTATCTGTATTTTTCTATAGCCCCTCCTCTTAATTTATGAACAGTAAAACTGGACTGGAAATTGTCCAAAGACCACATTTTGGAGAACAATGCCATAGAGGTTAAGCTTTTGTTTTCACATGAACTTCCACTAACTCGGATCACTATAGGACTGTGTACTACTCCACTGAGGTAGACTATTTTCAGGTTTTGTTGTAGTCAGTGTTGAGCTACTTGGCAGTGGACTGTAGTAAATACCCACTGTTCTATAATAATCAAAACAGCAGACCCTCAAACCATACTTTTTACCATTCTAGTTATCATTCCAATGAATCAATACTCAGTTCTCTTCCAAATGAACTTCATCAACCATCACTAAACCAGTTGGAACCTGTTCAAAGCTGTTTTCCACTATCCAATCTCCAGTTGATTGATATTTTGCAAATGAATAACCTATAGCAATTCCATCCATTTCAACTTACTCTTAACTGTAAAGTAGAAGCATCACATGGAAGAAATGCTGAAATTAAAGAGCTGAGCAGAAAGTGTCCAAAGTGATATCAAAAGGAGAAAGCAAGGCATCATAAGGACAGGTGAAAATACCTGGTGTTAGAAAACCAAAGTGAAAGACGTGTGAGGTATATTCCAGACTGAAAGAACTGAAGCAATAACACAAGCGTGGAGTTGAATCGTTGAAAAATTCTGTTGGTAAAACATCGAATCGGGCATGAAGGTGTCAAGAGGAAATAGAAGGAATGCGTACTCACTGGACCCCAAAGAATTGGTCCACATTCAGCCATTTCGAGACACAGCTTATGATCAAGAACCAGTGACATTGAGGGAAGAGGTCCCTGCTGCACCAACAGCCTTATTAGCAAAGCACCAGGTCCTCGTAATTGACTGAAGATTATCTGGGCTGTTTCAACCAAATGATGCAGCAGTGGCTCTGCCAAGAAACTTGGAAGAGCCGCCCAAGCCACTGACAAGAGATCCACCTTTGTGCTCTTTCAGACAAAAGTGAATCCCCGAGGGCAAACATTATGGAAGAGCATGATATGGAATAGCATGACATACCATGCAAGGAAATGATTGAAGATCATTTTTAAAGTTTCAGCAGCACAGCAACCAGGAACTCCCAGAATTGCATACCAGATTCATCTCCAAAATGTATTATTGTTTTTTGTACAGACTTGGGACTTTCTTTTAATCCTTTAATTCCCATTTACAGAATATGTATCCTAACTGAGTCACTGGGTCTACTAGCAACATGTTTTCAAAGCTATTGTTTATTTCTTAGATTACTACTCATTGTGGAGTTAAATTTTAAGAGTCCATGGAATGGATGTCATTGCAGATCTAATATGGATCTTGGCTGAAAGCAGAGAATACCAGAAAAAGGTTTACTTGTGTTTTGAACTATGCAAAGGCATCCCACTGTGTGGATCATAAACTATGGATAACACGAGAATTCCAGAGCACTTACCTGTGTTCATTTGAAACCTGTACACAGACCAAGAGGCAGTCATTCAAACCGAGCAAGGGGACACTTCAGGATTTAAATCAAGAAAAGTGTGATTCAGGACTTTCATCTTTTACCATATTTTTCAGTCTCTATGATGAGCAAATTATCTGAGAGCTGAACTACATGAAGAACAATAGTGTGTCAGGATTGGAGGGCAGCTCATTAATAAACTGAGATAGGCAGGTGACGTAACCTTGCTTGCCAAAAGTCAAAAGGACTTCAAGCATTTACTAATAAAGATTGAAAGATAAGAGTCTTCACTGTGTTTTCCAACTCAATGTACAGAAATCAAATATCCTCACACTTGGACCAGTAGACACTATGATAAATGGAGAAAAGATCAAAGGTGTCATGGATGTTATTTTATATCAACCCTCAAGGAAGCAGCAGTGAAGCAATGTAACATATTACATATTGCATATAACATACTACATATTACATGGGGCAATTCAGCTCCCCCAAAGAACTACATAAAGCATTAAGAAGCAAAGATGTCATGTGGAGGACTAAGGTGTGCCTGACCCATACCCAGGGTGCTGTCAATCGCCTTATGTGCCTGTGACAGTTGAACAATGACTAAGGAGGACTTCAGAGGAAATCACGCATTTGAATTATAGTGATGAAAAAGAATATTGAAAGTACCTTGAGCTACCTGAAGGCCAAAACCATCTGCCTTAGAGAAGTAGAGGCAGAACACTCCCTAAGTAAGGATGGTGAGGATTTCATCTCACGGTCCTTGAACTTGTTTACAAGGAGAAAGTAGTCCCTAGAAATGCTCATCCTGTTCAGTTGAGGGTGATAAGAAAAAAAAAGAAAACGATTAAAGAAATGAATGAGCACCGTGTCTGTAACAATGGGTCCAAACAACAATATTTGTGCAGTATTTCTCCCATTACACTATGTTGCAATGTGTTGGAGCTGACTGGTCGGAGCCTAACAACAAAAACTTGTGTGCTATGTTGTATATGCTGTTATCTTTTGTTCAGTAACTCAGTACAGGTTTCCTTAAATGAATAATCCAGGCACTGTTGGAATATGAAGTATTGAAGCACTACCAAGCATTCTAATGAACATTTTTGAGTTCAACACCCTTTATGGCATCTTTAATAACGAATTCAACTGTTTGTATAGTGCACATTAGACAGGTCAATCTCCGCATATAAACTGTGTCACTTTCACTGTGATGGTGAATGTCTGCCGGTCAGAACTCCAGATGTCAGCTTTTGAAAGATTACCATTTGTCCCTGACATTTGCCATTCAAGTTGATGCTCATTTCTGTGCAAGGCAAACACATTTAATCACATTAGAGCTATTTTTCCAGAATATAGAATACAGATATTACAAATCAGTATTGTACATCTCTAAAATTTGATACACGGGGTATTTTATGTATAGGAATGTGTCTTTCTTGTAATCCTTTCATTCGCCTTTTGAAGTGATTTATCCTAATGAACTCACTCAATCTACAGGCAAAATCCACTTTCAAAGAGATCGTTTGTTTTTCTAGATTACTGCTAATTTGGGAGTTAAATTTTAGTAACGAGTGATGCATCATTTCCCTCATGCTTTCTGGCTTGACTGAAAACTTTTGACCAATTGAAGCAATAATTGGATTTAAAAGTTTATGGATTCCTGAATATTCAATTAACTCAAGCAAACAACATTTAACAGTAATTCACCACATGCATCTACAATAGTTTGTTTATCTAATTTCACCTGAAGGCATTCTGGAATGATAAACTCAACTAATGGTCGGTCGTGTGTGCGCACGCTCGCACATGCGCTTATTCAGAATACTTTGTTTCATCTTTTTGATCCCTTTGTTCCCCATGGCACTTGTACTCACCCATAGAGTATCTTTCTAAATCCTTGCCATGGTCTTCAACCATATGTGTGTGGCAGAGTTTGCATTTATTTTCAAATTTGAAAAAATCTCAACATAGATTTTCTATCTCATGCTAGAGTTTAAGGAATCATAAAATATTTTATGTCAAGTTTTATGGTTACTGTAAGGAGCCTGAGGAAATCCTGGTGGTGTAGTGGATTATGCATTGGGCTGCTAATGGCAGGGCTAGCAATTCTAAAGCACCAGCTCCTCCACTGGGGAAATATAAGGCTTTCTACTCCATACAGATTTTTAGTCTCCGAAGCTCACAGAGGCGGTTTTGCTCTGTCCTACAGGGCTGATATGAGTCGGAATCAACTTAACAGTAGTGAGTGGTGGTTGTTGTATGAGAATCCTTGGTTGCACTGTGTGCTAGCCATTGAGTTGCTAACTACAAGATAACCTGTTCAAACACACATACCATTACTGTTGAGAAAGATGAGATTGTTTGCTCTCATTAAGATTTACAGTCTCTGAAAGATCTACATATAACCTCCTCCCTGGGGGACGGACAACAGAAGAAAAGTGGGTGAAGGGAGACTTCAGACAGTGTAAGGTATGACAAAATAATAATCTATAAGTTATCAAGGGTTCATTAGGGAGGGCGGGGATGAGCTGATACCAAGGGCTTAAATGGAGAGAAAATGTTTTGAGAATGATGAAGTCAACAATGTACAAATGTGCTTTACACAGTTGATGTATGTATGGATTGTGATGAGTTGTATGAGCCCCAATAAAATGATTAAATAACAAAATTTACAGTCTCAGAAGCCCTATAGAGGGTCACTCTGCATCAGAATTTACTTGAAGGCAGTTTCCTTTGGCCTAAGTGTTTTATATTAACAAAAGCAAGTCTCAGATTTTGATCCTATAAAGTGAATCAAAAACATAAGTATCCTTGTAGAAATTAATTCAAGCCAGCATACTGTAAAGTACTTCTGTCCATATATCATCAGCATATTAGAAAAAGTAGAACCATGTTGATTTTACCCTTGCAGGCGGTGCTGATTTGTTCCCTCTGATATCTTAGTTCACATTATTTATCCAGTATCCTTTGAAAAGAAATTTCATTACATAGTGATACCATCAAGTTGTTTTTAATGAAATAATGGGATATCTCAACTGAGACATGCATTTTCTTCCCACCAGTTGCTGATATTGGTTAACAACTCAATCTGGGAGATACCTATCAAATTTAAACCTCAAACTACAAACAAGGCAGGAGAGTGGAATTTAAATCAAGGTTGAATACAAGATCAGAATCTATCTGACTTCTTGAATTTAAATATTCAACATGAATAATGTGCTTTAGAAATGTTTACAGTCACCTGCAAAAGGTCTATTCCCATGAAACTCTGTTGAGAACTTGAAGCCGTTTGACCAGCTCTTCCAGATTTCTGACGAAGAACGTCCTCACTCACAGGGCCTTGCTCAGATGGTAGGTTGGCACAGCTCCCGTGACTGTGCAGAGGTCAAGCATGGAGAGGGAAGAGTGAACTCTGACCGAAAATCATCTTGCTTCACCACAGTGATAGCCAATGGCTGTGGCCATACTATAGCTTACCAGTCCGGATGTGTCCAACAGGAGTTTGGCTGACATAGGCTCTAGATGTAAATTAAGCATAGTGGCCCAATGGACTGGCTCACAGTTTAGAAATTATTATTTAACCAAAAATAGTAGAGTGGAAATAAAACAATGATCTTCTAAAGTGGTTCCAGCAAACCGTCATTTTTTCTCAGGTTTCAGTTTCTGTGCTTTTCTAGTTTGAAGCCCCAAGTATGATAACTTACCGTTTTCATGTGTGCCTGATTTTATTGCATAGTTATATAATACTTCATAGTTACTTAATACCTTTTATGTAGTGCCGGGTATTCTGCTAGGCACAGGAGACTCAACAGTGAATACTCAGTGATCCTTGTGTAGAAGGGGCTTATATTCTTCTGCTTTTACATTACAATCTCCCAGAGAATGAGAAAACTGTTATATTAGTTAAATTTAGTGTTCTCTGAAGCTCTCTTTCTCTCTTTCTGTTTTACTTTTTCAAGCAGTCAGATTTGATTTCTGACTTTCCATATTATAGTTTGGGGTTTATAAATAAACAGACAGATGATAATCAAACTTCTCATTAAAAAAGAGCACACAATATCACCAACTGCTCTGTCCTTTTTCAGATAAATACGACTTAATGATGAGATGGGGCAAAAGAATGACTCACATAATATCTCTATACAGAGAATGCTCAAGAATCACTTCCATTTCCTCTAAATATCTACTTGGTAAAAAGTAGATCACTTTCGGCAGATATTGTGAAAACCAATAAGAAAACACTCACAAGCGTTAATACTTCTTGCTCATGAATGGGGAAGACTGTATATATATTTTGTCTTTCACTACATATCGGGAATGTTTCCCTTCTTGAAATATTAAGAACACTTTCAAAACAACAAAAAGAAAAGAAATTAGAGGGTAAATGTTCTAGGTGCTCGATTTACTTGCTACATGTCTTCCTTTGAAACATACAATAGTTTGAGGTTATTGTGTTACTTGAAAGGAGAAATGTATCATGCTTGGTAAAGCAGAGGGTCAGGAAAAAAGAGGAAGACAGAGTGGATTGACATAGTGTGGGCAACAAAGCGAGGTCTGTGAGGTCTAATGCAGGCCTGGGTCCGTAGGTTGGCTCCAGCTTGGGACCGTCATCGTGGCACTAAACAAAAGCAAAACAATACCATTAAGTATATTAAACATCATGATAAATTCCACAGGCTTCTTAACAAATGTCATAGTACTATTAACATGGACTTTTACACAATATATGATTTGAGATAACTGTTGTCATGCAGAGTCTTTTTTATGGAACTATATAGTCTTTCTTATTTTCCTTTGTGAGATGGGATGATGTGCCATACAAATCCGTAACAGAAAGGACATTATAATGTATTGAAATGTGCACAGTGTTTATATTGATACAGAAATAAGGAACAAAACCGTGATCTCTAAGACATGCACTCCATCTTCCACGTGACGGAATATGCTTTACTGTGTTCCCTCACTTCTACGGAAGCACACAAAGTGAAATACAAGTCAGATTTTCTGTAAGTTTAAATCTGAGCAAGAAAAATCTCTAGAAATAATCAGATCATTAAAAGAACAAACTCTTAGTAAGTCCTTTTATGAAAGAAGAAAACTGTGATTTCCCTTGTTCAGATTTTAAAATGCCTCCGTATGGTCCTGTCGCATTTGAACATATACAGTGTGGTTATAAGAGTTTGCCCCCTGCTTTCTAAGGTTCTGTGAGAGAAAGATGTTGTTGTTGATGTTGTTAGGTGTCCTC
The DNA here is from genome assembly GCF_000313985.2 of Echinops telfairi. Classification (NCBI taxonomy): domain Eukaryota; kingdom Metazoa; phylum Chordata; class Mammalia; order Afrosoricida; family Tenrecidae; genus Echinops; species Echinops telfairi. The sequence continues at coordinate 2,627,824 of NW_022111370.1, read as the reverse complement.
AAGTCCTGTAAAAATAGCAGCCAAAAAATATCCAAAACCCTCTGTGGCATGTTCTGTTCTACCCTGGGAGGAGCTATGTATAAAAATACACTCAAGGACAGTTAGCAACGACCCAGCCTGACTACTTGCTCTCTTCCACAAGATCCATTAGAAAGTGATCAAATGGAAGGGTCAAAAGCCTGGGGTAATCTATGAGGAATTTGGGTACCTCGTGGTTTGGAATCCCTCATGGTTTGAATCAAGACTGGCTGTGGGCAGTTGGATTAGGAAAGGATGAGTCAGAATTCTGGTCCACATTGTCTCAAACATACGCAGCCCATGTCTGGACCAATGGCGGAAGTGTGTCATGTCCAACATTGTGTTTAATCATTGAGTGCAACTGAGGGTTAAAGAGAAGGGAACCACTGTCAAGGAGGAAAAAATAGAATACGTATGCTTGGCATTAAGAACAACAGTCAGGGGCTTGCACTCTCGAGTTCCTCTGTGGTCTAGGCAACAGGCAATTAGTATTAGTGAAGGAAATATCCTTCCTTGAGAGGCAGGGCAGATGGTGAACTGAGCCAGTTGCCACTTAACACTTTAGAGAGTTGGCATGTTATCAGCCTGGTAGTGCCAGATCTTCAGATATTTCAATAGAGGCCAGAATTTTCATTTTCTTTGATATTACTCAATATTTAAGTGTTGCTTCATTTTTAAAAATTCAGCTCAGATGAAAGGCAGCCCATCTGTGACCATTTAGGGCTTGACCCGCCTATCTCAGACCATCGGCAACACAGCAGATAGAATGGGTTTCTCAACACACAGAGAGGACTGTGTCTTCCCATTTCACCTAGGACAAAGGCACCCCTCATTCTCAGAGCCTGCCTGACCGATCGCATGCCAACATTTCCAAACGTGTCTTCTCCTCTCCAAGATGCTTTCTTCCTCCGGGTTTTGGTATCTATGGTCACCTCTTCTAGGAATATAATGACATCAGGTTTGCCTTTGGGTTTCTTTGTTCAGTTACTCTTTACTCAGACCATGATCTACTAAAAACAATAGCATTTTGTGTCTATTTCCTTAACCGAATATATGACTATATGGAATAATGTTAGTTACCCGTTCTTTTAGTTTGTTCTTCTCTGTAGGATATATAAGTAAGCTCTTTCCAGGTAGACAGTAGCCCCAGTAGCCCAACGGTTATGCGCTTGTCCACTCACTAAGAGGCTGATGAGGCAAACCTACCCAGGAAAAATACCTGGTGGTCGGCACCCATAAAGATTGCAGCCCCCAAACCATGATGAGGCAGCTCTGCTCTGCTCTAGGTCAAAATCCACTCAATGGCACTTACCCACAGCAACATGAAGGTAGAGGGGTGCAGGGTTCGCAGTGTGGCTTCCATCTGAGGCCTACGTGCCATATTGTTGGTCTGCTGAATCCTAAGCTTTGAAAATTAAGGCCTTGTAAACTCTCCGTCCCCATTGCCAGGTGACATCCTGCTAGGTGTTTCAGTTGGGAACACTTGAGAGCGACTGGAAGTCGGAAAGATAGAAAGTGGGCCCATTTCTTCCTTCTTCTCTACTGTTTGGGCAGCATCAGTAGACCCCACTTTCTGGCTGTTTTCTAAACTCACGGCAGCTTCAAAGAACTTCTTTAGAGATACCATGCTTGCCAAGCAGTGGCTCTCCGACATGTCTGTTAGGGGTTAAATTATGTCCTGCCAAAATATATATTGAACTCCTGGCCCATTATCAGTTGGGCTGTGATCCTCATGGTTGGCAGTTCAAAACCTCCAGTAGCTCCAAAGGAGAAACACTGGGCTTTCTACTCCTTTAAATACTAAATCAAAATCCCACAGGGGTTGGTATTAACTCAGGGCAGTGAGTTTGGTTTGGGGTTTGGTACTTGAAACACAATTCTATTTGGAAGTAGAGGTTCCTTTGCTGTGTTGGTTAGCCCATACTTCAGTAGAGTAAGTTCTTAATCAAATCCCTTTTCAGTTATTAAAAATTAAATTAATAGAGTAGACCAGAGACCCACAAGAGGAAATTAAGGGTGCATGTAAATATTGAAGTACTAAGTGTGTTAGTCTGGGAACTGTAGAGAAACAAATCCACAGAAACTCATGTGTAAGAGAGAGTTTTATACAAAAGTTAAGTGCACATCAGGAAAACATCCCAACCCAGTGCTGCCCAAGCCTACAAGTCCAATATTAACCCATATGTCCGGCATCAATCCACAAAGTCCTCCTCCATCTCACCAAACACACACTATGATGCTGACTGCAGGAGGAAAGCCGAATCAGTGAGTGTGTAAGCATGTCAGTGCTGACAGGGGTCTCCACACGGCTGCTCCAGCACCCAGAGCTGCATCAGGGTAAGTACTTGTGGCTTCTCCTTGGGGATGTCTTGCAGGAAGTGAGCCTTGCCAGCAGAAGCAGGGAACCAGCTAAGGCAGCTGCACCCTGGTTTGACCATCACAAAGCAAGAGACCCGAGAACTAGAAAGGCAAGGCTCACCGAGCCATTTATCTCTCTGCCCTTCAATTAACACCACATGTGTTTATCAGACATGTTGGCACAATAAACTCTAACTGTATCACTAAGGAATGCCAAAAGAACATACAAATCTGTCTTAGAGGAAGAAAGAAGGATGGCGAAACTTTGTATCACCTACTTTGGACATGTTATCAGGGGAGACCAAACCCTGACAAGGACATCATACTTGGTAAGTAGAGGGTCAGCAGAAAAAGAGGAAGATCCTCAAACAGAGTTTTTGACAGTGGCTGGAACAATGAGCTCAAATTTAACAAGAATTGTGAGAACCAGGAAGTATTTAGTTCTTCTTCACTCATTGCCCCAAATTCTTTTCATCGCCTGTCAATTCATGGAAAGCAAGCCTGCAAAAGTCTCGGGCTGTCCACCTGAGTTGTTGGATTTGGCAGCTTTGGGATTTCCCAGCCCTCAGTGCCCAGTGAGCCCACATAGTCCTCTGTCTGCTGCCTGATCTATGGATTTGGGATCATCAGCTCCTGCAACTAGCCAGTAGAGGTCTTGAGCCTATGCATTTCCTGAAAATCATGCCTGCCATTTCTTTAAAGTAATTTTACCTCTATGTACACCAATTCTTCATATAGTATCTACCTCATTATTCCATTTGACATTTTTGTATTTAGGAGAAGAGTAGAAAATCTAATATACAACTATTCTGCATATTCATGTGGTTTGCCAGCTGGCGGCCAATGCTGAGATGTGAGATTAGAAAGGCTTTGGCTGTGATGGCTAAGGCTATGTGTTAACTTGGCTAGGATAGTATTCTCAGTGGTTTGTCAGTTATGCAAAGCTGTGATTTGTAAGTTATGCCCAATTGTGTCTTGGCAATTATTCAGTGATGAAATCCAACTTTATCGCGTGATCTGATGTGGTAACCTCCACTTTTATATCCTGCCAATTTTCACATAATGACCTAATTTTTGTAGCCTATTGATTTTTATAATGAGTAAGAGCTTATTATTACATGTATTTCCCTTGTATTGCCTCTCTAGAGATCCCACACTGAGCAAGTAATGTTATTGTTGTTAGATGCCTTTGAGTGGATTCTGACTCACAGTGACCCTACGTACAACACCATGAAACACCAGTTTCTGTGCCATCCTCATAATTATTCTTTGAGCCCACTGTTGCAGCTACTAAGTCAATTCATCTTGGCAAGGGCCTTTTTGCCTGCCCCTCGACTTCACCAAGAGTGATGTCCTTCTCCAAGGACTAGTCTCTCCTGACAAGAGGTTCTAAGTACATGAGATGAAGTCTCACCATCCTTGCCTCTAAAGAGCATGCTGGCTGTACTTCTAAGGTACATTCTTATGTATTCTTTTGGAATTCTATGGTACTTTCAATATTCTTAACCAGCACCATATTTCAAGTGCATAGACTCTTCTTTGGTCTTCTTTATACAAACACAACTTTCCCATGCATATGAGGCGATGGAAAATACCATTGATTAGGTAAGGTGCGCCTTAGTCTTCAAAGCGGTATTCTTAATAATGTCATCTTTAATCATCATAGCTAACATTAGCTATTTCTATTCTCCATGTACTATTTTAACGATTTTGAAGTTTACAAACAAATTCATCTTTACAACATGATGTGATTGGTAATAAAGGTCTTGTGGGGTGTTCATAGAAGGTTCAATGTATACATTTACTTCAGACAGAGATCCAAAATTGATTAAAAAAATGTATGTTGTTCCCTCACTCCTCACCCAGATTAAGCCTAGACCATCTCTTCACTTAAACTTATCTTGAATATTTCCCTTTCAGAAAAGCTGGTCTGACAGTCATCCCCAAACCCTGAGCAGTGCTCAGTGGAGCCTCAAATCATACCCAAGCAGCACTGTCATGAGAACCAAAGTAAACAGAGTATCAGAGAAAACTATGATTTTATGAATGCACATGGGATTGACATGGATGTGGACCTCTAATTGAATTATAATAATTCCTCTGTTAATCACACTTCTTTTGATTCCCTGAATACCAAAGTCACCAGGGCAGTGTCGTCATCATCCTGACAAGGGACGCGATGATGACATGGTTTGAGAATTGCCACTGTGAACAGTCTGTGAAGGACCGTAGCCAGTTAAAATCTGTTTTAGTTGTATACTTTTATCAGGAAAGCATTCATATGACTTTTGTTGGTGCTATTGAGTTGTTAGGTGTTTTTGAGTCATTTCTGACTTATGTTCAACAGAATAAAGAAATACCAAGCCCCGCACCATCCACACAATTGTTGCTATGTTTCAGTTCATTATTGCAACCACGGTGTCATACAGCTTAACTGTGAAAATGTAATATATCGATCAAGATATCAGAGTTGGTCTATATAAATATACAAGAAATGAACTGTAAGCTTCCAACATCCTTCAATAGGATAGTCATACTTCTGAGACTCTTTCACCGAGAAACCCCATCTGGTTGCTTCAATTTAATAAACTATAAACCAAATCTTTATGTCAACCCAAATTACAATCATTTTTCCCTGTCCTGGCACAAATCACTATCCTTATATATCTAGGACTTGACATTAGATGCTTTTTTTACATAGTGATTCCCTGTCCTGGCACGAATCACCATGTGTTAGTTTGGGTTGACTACAGAAACAAATCCAGGGAGACTCATATGTGTATAAGAAAGAATTTTATATACAAAAGCAATTGAATATTGACAAAAAATCCCAGCCCAGTTCAAGTCCATAATCTGATATTAGCCCATATGTCTGATACCAATCTATAAAGTCCTCTTCAGACTCACAAAACACATGCAATGACACTGAATGCAGGAATATCACAGACCAGTGGGTGGGAAGTCTTGTGGATCCAGTGGCATTGTAAGCATCTCAGTACCGGCAGGGGTCTCCATGTGGCTCCTCCAGCTCCAGGGTACTAGCGTAGCTCCATGTGTCTTGTCAGCTGCAATGTCTTGCAGGGTATGAGCATGTCTCCCTCCTCCAGCAAGCTATTCATCTCCTTAGTGCCTCCTAATGAGGTCATCATGCTGCAACCTGATTGAGAGGCCAAACTCCACCCCTTCACTCTCAAGTCTCAAATTGACACCAGATTATGTAACTACCACACAATCTTCTTATATTTATAGGACTTGAAATTAGATGGATTGTTTCATGGTGATTTACTCTTAAGAAGAGCTGAGATGATACTTATAAATGTCATTATAACTATTTTAAATTCTACATTCAGTAAAATCAAGATAAAAAGTGAAAGAAAAGTCTGAAACTGGAATGAGAACACAAGAGTTGAAAGCAATAGAGGTAAATAGTATTATGTAAATAATACTGCATTAACAATAATCTAGAATTGGAGGCATAGATAAATATGCAAGGTTATGGGAAGAAGAATGGTGCTCTGTCTCAGGATATATAGGTTTGACAAAGGATGCTTCTATATCTTCATCAACTTTGTCACAAAATATATCCATGAATATAGTAGAGTATAAAGGGTGCAACATTATGAAAACCTGTTGTTGCTGTTATTAAAAAGAAACAAACTCACTTCCATCCATCCCATCCATCGAGCCACTCAAAGCAACCCTATAGGACAGGGTAGAACTGCCCTTGTGGGTTTCCAAAGCTGTTGACAGGAATAGAAAGCCTCATCTTTCTCCCATGGAGAGTCTCATGATTGTTAAGTGATGACCTGGCAGTTTAAAACCCAGAATATAACCACTATACTGCCATTTAACCTATTCCGACTCATATCCCCCATATGTACGACAGGGGGCGTTCCTTAAAGACTTTATTGCTTTGCTCCTCTTGCTTCTCTGTTGCGATGCCTTCGTGTTTTGACCCAGGGTGAAGGGGTCAGACCAGGCACAATTCCTACATATGCCTGTCTCCCATAGCGCTAAGGGTCAGTGAGGGGACACCGTGTCTTATGGTAAGGCCAGCCCTACAGTCCTCTCTGTATTCTAGTGGCTCCAAGCTGAAATGTTGTCCTTAGGGCTAGGTAGGTCAGACTGTGGTTCTCTCTCTCTTTCTCTCTCTCTCTTTCTTTACTTCTTAGTTTGTTCCAGTATGGCCTGAGCAGACCCATCCCTCTCCTGGGGCTGTGTCTTCAGTGCTGATAGACATAGTGCATTCTCCTGGGGAGGGGGTCAAAGTGCATTCTCTTGGGATTGGGGCTGGTCCCGCAGACCTCTCTGTTAATTTGCTGCGTCATGCCAGTATGTTGTCTTCAAGGCTTCTGCTTCAGGTCCTTCTCTCCCTTTCCTGTGGAGACATAAACAATACCTCCCCCTGGATAGGTTAGTGCCCTGGTCCCCCACATCTTCTGTTATTATATCTGCAATGTTCTGCTTCTTTTCATAAGGCTTTCAATAGTGACCCCCCAATAACTTTCTTCTAGTCTGTTTCAGTCATTTGCTCTGCTGAAACCTGTCTACCATGAGCGATTCTATAGGTAGTGTAAATGCCTGTGCCATAGCTTCTTGCATCAAAGCAATGCTTAAGACACTGTAGTTGGACAAACTGACACAATGGTGACGGTGACAACTTCTTAGCTATAGGCAAGCATTTGGAGGGAACGAGTCCCTGTGCCGGGGCTCTCAGGGTCACAGACTTGACGACACCAAATTCAAGAAAGAGAAAGTGAGTGAGAAAGAGGAGGAGGAAGAAGAAGATAAAGGACAGAAGCAAAGAAGATAGACATATAGGAGTGGAGCCTAAACTTTGTTTGATAACAATGTGGCTATCATAACTTGTAGATTCATACATAATTCCCCAAATAAAATCAGGCTACAATATAGACTAAAATCCATTTTCTACTTGCAGTATATGCAAATTGTTTTACATTTTAGAAAATTGTATCTATGTCTAATAACAAATCTATGTCTAATTGCATCTATGTCTAATTGTTACATTGGGTGAAAAGTACTAAGCCTATCAAGGATGTCTAGCTTTGGCTCCAGGAAAGTTATGAAATAAGTGTTATCGCAGAACAAAGATATCTTGCATGATTGGAAGTAAAACAATATGTTGAAGAAATAATTTTTTAGGTTTCTAAGATTTTTCAAAGTTTCAAGATTTTCCTTAGTTAAATCACAAGAAGTTTAATGGGTGAAATCCCTCATTCACCATAAACTTCCAAAGCAATGAATCATTAATTACAACTCCTAAATCATGAACAGTTTCTATAAGCTAGGATCTATTTTAAAAGCTTCAAAGGTTAAACCTCCATTAACTTTCACAATAGTTGGCTCTATTATAATGCCCATTTTATTCATAATCTGAAAGCAGAATTTCAAATAAACCAATTTAGGTTTCTAAAAAATAGAAAGCTGGTAAGTGTGAAAGGCAGGGTATGACCATTAGTATTGTGACCTTTTGGCCTACCCAGAAAACACACCACTTGCTCAATGATGTATTGTCCACTTCATCTTTGAGGGTCACTAAATGCTAGACCATTCCTTCTGCACAGAGGCACCCAATGGTACAATGGTAAAGCCCAGTGCGGCTAAATGAAAGGTCAGCAGTAGGAACTTGCTAGAGCCTCCACAAGACAAAAGACAAGTGATTCTGCTGTCATAAAGTCTGCCATTTAGAAAGCCGTATGGGATAATATAAGATGGTATAAGTAGAAATTGACAAGGTGACCTACCAGAACATGATTCCCTACATTGGAATCACATGGGGAATAAATATAATTAACATTACAATACTGGAAGATACAAGAAAAGCAATAAAGTAGTACAATAATTGGCATATACACTGGGCAAAAGTAATACAAAAAGGAAGGAGACAGAGACCCTGGCATACGATAATGGGCCAAGGAGTCCTGGTGGCCAAGTCATTAAACATTTGACGGTGAATATAAAGGTCAGCATCTGGAATTCACTGGGCGCGCTGTAGAAGAACGACGAGGCAGTGTGGTTCAGTAAAGACTCCAGGCAGGTCTCTGTCCTGAATCAGAACCAGTAGGATTGTATGTGTCGGGTGCGGTTGCGCTGGGTTGGTTGGATTGGGTTGGTGCACAAATGCAATTTTAAATTGAGGGGTAGCGGAAGGTCCCGGGACAAAGTGAAATGTGAGCAAAGACAAAAATGCGATGACAATTAAAGTCATGATTGTCTGACTTTTCTGCTAAGTAGTCTGCAGATCCATGAAATTGATGTGAATTTTGAGAAAACCCTGAATAATATCTGCTTTTGTCCTCAGATGTATTAGAAGATTCCCCTGTGTGTATGTATGTATATGTTTCTATTTTGCATGGAGTTGTGATAGAATATCATTGAGAATGGGTGTATGATGGGAAAAGTTACACCTGCTTTCAGCTAATTTGGCATTTCATATTTTATTGCATATTCAATTTATTTAAATATTGGTTTTCAGCTGTACTCCAAAATAGCCTCTTTGGAAATGACACAGTATATCGCCATGGAATATATTTCCTGCATTTAAAAAGAAAACACACACAATAAAAAAGTAACTACATGGTTTCTGCGTTTCATCAGCCATAGACTAGTTTGTAATTACAATGCATGCAAGTTCCTTTCAAAGTTGATTTTCCCTCTGTAGTTTTAGATATTTGCTTAACTTGACTTCATTTACACTAAGAATATTTTGATTTGTCAGAAAAGTTTGCATGTTTATGATGAACTATCTTTTATAAGACTTTATTTAAAATAAAATTCATTTCAACTACAAAAAATAATAATCCTATTTTCATAAATTTAGTCTGAAAAAGAGAATATTTACATTTTAAATTTGCAAGCATCTTTGATATGCATGTCATTTTCCATAGAAAGAAACAAAGCCAGAGACGTTACATTGGTAATAATATGTAAGTTAACTAAGCAAGCATGTTAAATTATTAAATTTAGGGAATACATTGTGCTTATTATGTTACTTACCCTTGCAGTGAACTAGAAAATTAATGTGGTCATTCCAGACTGGTTAAATTGGAAGTATATTTTATACAGATGTGTCAAATATAGTTTCCTGGCAGAGGAATAGTGCACACAACTTATATTTATAAGTATACAAATCTGGTTTTGCATTACAATGCAGTTCTGCAAAATCAGATTTCTCCCTCTGTACTTTGGTTTTCACTTTCAGGATATATTTACTTCTTTTTTTATCGTTTAAAGTATCTTTATTAAGACACTATTTTTTCCAGCTCCTTCGGAGTTGGTTGCATTTATGGGTAGGCTGGCGGTTGGGAATTGGATGTGGGTGAGTTTAAGAATAAACAGTGAGCAATCTATTTAAAACCAAGGGATTCACTCTGCTTAATTAGTGCTAAATTGATTTTTACAAAATCCTATTCCTGCTGCCAACTTAGTTGACATTCAGGCTCCTTTTCATTTTGTTTTGGATCTTTTCTCTTTTCTTAAGTTAACTAATTGGACTTCCATCTGTTAAGATAGCTAGACAGCATGAAAGTGCTCCTTTCCGTTCTTTTGGCAACTTACACTCGATCAATCTAGCCCAAAGAAATGGAAAACAGCTCAGCTAACTGTCCATTAACTTCACTTAGATCAGGAATTTTATGAGAGAGAGAGAGAGAGAGAGAAAGAGAAAATACTCATCTAACTAGCTTGTCCTGGTGTATATACTGTAAGAGAAACATCAGTGAACTGGAGTTAGTGCAAGTTTATTATTAGGTTTATTAAAATGTCCTTGTTATATTTGATTTTAGACTAAAGAATGATAGTTAATACTCACCCACCACTGTCAAGCCTCATTGGAAGATGTGGGATTTTCGGGTGATAGCAGTAATAGACCAGCATGGATTGCCTTAAACAAATCAGAATGAACTCACTGTGCAACAGTGTACAAGTGCCAGTGGGTGACTATTCGAAAAATCATGCTAACATGTTTCTAGTCTAAGTATTCTACAGAGGAAAGGTTAATGAACAGGTAAATCTCTCAAACCCAAACTCAAAAAGTCTGGATGTCAGCTCACTACCGGGATATATTTTTAACGGGATCAGCAAAAATAACTCTGATTTTGTGAAATTTGCCAATGGTCATAACCCATGGAGTACAAATATTAGTATTGTTGTCATTATGGTATGTGCCATAGAGTTATTTCCAACAATGAAACATTGCCAGGTTCTGCACTTTCCTCACAATCACTGCTTCACACAATCATACACACACTTACGTACATAAGTCCATACGCAAAGTCTAATATGTAGATTTAAGGAAATAGCTTTAACAACTTTTGATATTCAGCTGACAAAACCTTGCTTAGAGCACTTGAAATACTGCCTGATGAAGTAAATACAACAGCTTCAATACAGATTATAATTCTGTATAAATAAAATAAAATCTCTTTCCAACTGGGCCAATAGATAATATCACGAAAAATGGACAAAAGATTGATCTTTCCAAGGGTTTCATTTGGTGAGGATCCACAATCACGGAAGCAGCAGGACAGAAATACAATGACATATTGCACTGGAAAAATCTGTTGCACGAAAGAATTCCTTAATCAGAAGAATAAAGTAAAAGGTCCCTCATTCCTTAACTTCAAAAGCTGTTCCATAGCCTCAGTACCCCAAACATCCTGGGACTAGCACAGTGATAGATATATAGATCAGTGGAATAGGATAGGAAAACCAGAAATAAATGCATCCACTTAGAGGCAACTGATTTTTGACAAAGACCCGAAAAACATTTGCTAGGAAAAAGATATCCTGTTGCACAAATTGTGCTGGAAAAAAACTGGATCTGCATATGCAGAAGAATGATACAGGCCCCATACCTTACCCCATGCACAACAATCAACTCACGATGGATTGGTGACCTGAATGTAAGGATCATCAATGAGAAAACTGGGAGAGGCTGGAGCCACCATGGCAGTCATATTTTGACGACCAAATAAGATAAGGAAGCACCCATGCAGTAGAAGACAAAATACATGCCTGCAACCTATTAAAAATAAAACACCTATGCAGCACAAAATAATTCATCAGACGAGTAAGATGAGCTCCCACAGACTGGGGAAAATATTTAACAATGACATTGCAGGGACTAATTATGAAATTACGAGAAGGGTCTAATTATTGAATTGCAGAGAATACTGCAAGGCCTCAATAAGAAGACCAGAAGTGGGCTAAAGACATGAATAGGCGTCTCACCAAAAATGTCGCTAAAAAACATGAAAAAAATGCTCATGATCAATAGCCATCCAGAAGATGCAAATCAAAACAACAATCACTTTACACCCACTTTGATAGCTTAATTTAAAAAAAAACCAGAAATAAATGCATGAGAGAATTTGGAGGTATTGGAACTCACACACACTGCTCGTGGGCCTGTAAACATGTAGAACCAGTGTGGCAAGCAAGGTGGCACCTCCTAAAGCAAATGGGAATATAAATACCACTTAGCCCAGTAATACTTCAAAAAACAAGAGGAAAAACAGGAACAGACTTATGCTCCCCTATGTTCATTTTATCAAATCACAATAGCAAGAAGCTGGAAATAGCCCAAATACCCATCAGTAGAAACGTGGATAGAGAGACTCTAGCACTGACACTCAATGGAGTACTATGGATGCCTAAAACAGTGTGATGAAACCACCTCATGATGTGAATGGACCGTTATGCTGAGTGAAGTTAGTCCATCACAACTGGATAAATAGTGTATGAGCCCACTACCACAAGGTTCAACGACAAGACAAAGACAGCATTCTGTTCTCGGGTCATGTAACCATGAAATCTAATTTTCCAAGCAACAAGGTAATGAGCCTGCCTAGTGTCTGTCCAGGAGCCATGTATCACCCCTTCATTTGCACATCTTAAAAACCAGTTCAAATGAGGAAACCTCATGTCAGCTGGGGTCAGTTTCACAGGATGTGGGGGAGGGAAAAGACGAATCAGTCCTGCCATAGAACGTCGTTCTTCTGTCTCACCCCAAATCAATGGACACCCCTCCAAGAGTGGACTGGAAATTCAGGTCGAGAGATGGGCTTGCTTGCCTCAGACAAGGCAATTACATTTCTTTTGGTGGGTAACCCAAGTAGGGCAACCTGCCATTGGAAAAAAACATTGAACGTCACATATGAGAAGCCAAGGGGAGAATATGCCCAATATGTTTTTACTTACACACTTTAGACCTAATTTCTTTCCAAACCTTGGAAACCCAGGCTGTGGCCAGTCGACAACTAGCACTTTAGACGCTGCCTTTTTGAGGGGCAACACCCTTTACAGGCCACACTAGAAGGATCCTATTTGCAACCCCCTCTAAGCAAACTGTACGTTACCTCAAGCCCACGTATAGCTGACTTAAGAAATGGAAATATTCCCATGGACTTAGGTTGAAATGTCTTAGTGTGAGAAAAAGCCGGTGACCACTGTCCCAAGATTATGGAATTGGTGTTCACTGGACTTTGGTTTGGGTCTCTTCCGCTGAAGGGGCCCAATGTGTGGTAGCCCAGGACTAGTATGTGTTACTATTTCTACTTTCTTATGTGATGCGTTAGTCTAGACGACACAAGCCTGCCTTTGTGAATAACTGCTATTGGAAGTTTCGCCCTTTCCTCAACCCTCACTATTTGTAGTGTTCCGTCACTTAAACTTTTAATCTGTACAAATGAAATAATCCATGTACTGTGGTCTTAAAAGCTGGCCTACACATGTATAGTTCCCTTTTCTCAACAGAGTTCTAAATTCTAAGCCACTGCTAAACTAGTGATATTATCAATAGAATTACTTTATGCTCCATGGGGATTTAAAATGTTCTCCAACAAAATGGTAATATCTCTAAAATGAGATAAGAATGGACTTTAGGCTCACATTTCATCCTAGCCCTAATCTAAGAATAATTAGTTCTTATGACAGCCGTTCTAGATACTCATCTTCATAGAGAGATCACCTATGAGTGATGTAGCAAAGTGTGGTGATGAAATCAGATAGGGCTTGATGCTCAGAAAGACTAGCAACTGGAATCTTAAGATTTTTCTTAAAATAAGTAGCCATGTAATTGAGGTGCCAACTAAGTCCACACACAATTAGCACACCAGCCTGTGTGATTCAAAGATTATAAAGAGTAAAATCCAAATCCATAGGTGCGAACTGTTTGAGAACTTAAACTCTGAACACCAGTTTGTGGAAAGCTATGGAAGACAGTGGAAACCAAAATCTCTTTGTAGGATCTCCACCACTATTAAGCCTGTGATCATAGTCTAAGAGATATAAATAGCATTACTATCAGACAGAGAGCATCGTAAAGTTGATTGTGGATGATGCAGTTAAGTTAATAGGTCATACCTTATCACTTGACTTCTCTTTGACCTATTTTAAATTTGTTCCAGTTTTTTAATATTGTATGATTTCTTTTCAATGAGGCGCATCTGTTTTATTTTGTCATTGTTGTTGGCTGTTGTTAGTTTTGTTTGTGTGTATATATGTGTGTGTTTTGATTTTGATCCGTGTGCTTTTTTATCTGTATATGAAATCAAGGTTGGGTAAATATATAGAGTCAGTGACTGCATTAATAATTACCTAGAGACAGGCAGGGAGTTTTGGGACATAGGGGACTAACAACAATGAATACAAGAAAGAAGAACATGTTCTAAAATGTATTGTGGTGATAATTGCACAACTCTTCCTAATGTCATTAAACTACTGGATTGTATGATATGTGTGTTTCCCTGTTTCCCCGAAAATAAGAGAGTGTCTTATATTAATTTTTTGCTCCCAAAGATGCGCTAGGTCTTATTTTCATAGGATACCTTATTTTTCCATGAAAAAGAATATGGTACACATTTATTGTTTACTGTTTTATTAAAAGAAACCTCACACTTCCTGTCTGCTCCAGCTGCACTGCGGCCAACAGTGAGTTGCTTGGTGGTGCCCACCACTACGGTCCAGAGTCCAGAGTTATGGTAGCTTCGGGGGTCCTTATTTTCGGAAAGGCCTTATTTTTGTGGGATGCCTTATATTTCAGCGAGAGGCAAAACTGTAAATATGTCTTATTTTCGGGGGATGTCTTACTTTTGGGGAAACAGGATATATGCCAATTAAAAAAATAAAGCGCTTTAGAATAAATGTCATTTTGAAGAGTAAGGTGTCCCTGAACCAAGCCACAGTATTTTCATGGACTTTATATGAAAGTGAAATCTGGAAAACTAATTCCAAAGATCAACAAAAAATAGATGCATTTGAGTTGTGGGGCTGGCGAAGTACCGTAGACTGCCTGAAGAACAAACAAACCCATCCTTGATCGAGTAACCAGAATGTTGCCTAGAAGGAAAGCCGACAAGGCTCCACCTCGTGTACTCGGGATATGTTATCAGGAGAGACCAGTCTGGAGAAAAGACACAACTCGTGGTCAAATAAAGGGTCAAGGCAAAGGAGAATGCTATCAAGCAAGATGAGTGGACACAGCGATTGCAACCACATGCTCAAGCACGACTGTGAGCATGGCCGAGGCTGGGGCAGGGTTTCTTCTGTTGTACATAGGATCGCCCTGAGATGGAGTGATGTCAACAGCATCGAGCAAACGAATACAATATTTTTAACAATAATAAGAAAATAAGAATGTAAATAACATTTATGCTGTTTTAGTAAGTGACACAAGATTTGTGTGAGCCCATTATGGAAGGTTTTATGTTACGCCATATTGTTGGGCATCATTCTCTATTTTACTAACCTGCTTCTTCACCGTAGCCTGGTCTCTCCTGTAAACGGGTCCAAATTACATGGCATGAAGTCTTTCCATCCTTGCTTTGAGGAACTTTCTGGCTTTATTCCTTCTTCGGGCAGTTCACGACATAGTTAGCATACATAATTCAAAATCATCAATTCTTCCATGTTCTCCCTTATTCAATGTCCAGCTTCCCAATGTATATGAGATGATGGCAAATACTATGGTTGGTTTGAGTGCACCTTCCTCCTCAAAGTAAAATCATTGCTATTTTTAACTTTTCTTGTAAGTTGTGTGAGCAGATCAGTTTTATATTACTGAAGTCATCTACCTTCTGTTTCATGTCACTACAAACCTAACAATGTAACATTATTTATCGCATTTTCTCCTGGATTCCATTTTTCATTTTTTCTAACCCATATGAGCTTTGTCCGTGGGAAATGTTGTAGCCCTGGTGGTGTAGTGCTTACATGGTGGGCTGTGGTACACACAGCTGAGCAGTTGAAAACCACCAACCACGCCCCTGGAGAACAATGGGTCTTTCTACTTCCATAATGTCTTACAGACTCAGAAACTCAGAGGGGCAATTCTGCCCTATCCTATGGACTTTGCTATGAGTCAGCATCAACTTGAAGGCACTCAGTGAGTGAAAGAGTATCTCAAGTGGTTAATTATCCTTGGATGTGCATACTTCCCTAATGTTATTGTTCCCCAAAAGGACTTTCTCTTGGATAAAATTTGTTCCACATCTGGATGGCAGTGTTGGGCTGTACTTGCTGGTGAATTCCATTCCAAGCCTGAAGAGTGACTAGCGGCCTTGGTCTCGGGAGTTCTACCAGTCTCTGTACAACCAGGAAGCCTAGTCTGTTTGTGATTTTAAATTTTCTTCCAACTTTTCTGCCAATCTGTCCAGCACCTTCTTATTGGATCATTTTCAGAGTTGTTGGTAGTGATAACCAATCCAGTTCTTCTGGTCTTGTGGTAATAGAATACACATGATCTATTCATTTTCTGGACTAATTGTTTCCGTGTTCAATTTCCTTTACACGTCTTTACTCTGAACAGGGAGAGACCTGGCGTATTCTAGATAGTCACTCAATAGCTTTTAAGATCCAAGTTGCTACACACCAACACAGGCTGTAGAAGGTTGTTTTGTGAAAGATCTTTGATTTCTAAAATATTAAAAGATCTTTAATTAAAAGATAATTGCCCAGTGTAAACATTGATTTCTTGACTGCTACTCTCATTGGCATTGCTGATGTACCCAAAACATTTTTGAGAACATCCTTCTTTGCTCTTTTAGCATGAAGTGGCTTATTGCTCCACTCGTGAAGGTGAGCGATTCCTTTATGGAAACGTGTAACTCCAACTGACGGATGGAGTCTTTAACCTTCATCAGTTATTGCTTCAGCTCTTCTTCCCTTGGGTCAGTCAGACTGTGCCATCTGTCTACTGCAGGTTGTTAGTGAGCCTTCCTCCTATTTAGGAGCCATGTTTTTCTTCACGTAGTCAAGCCGCTTTCATTCTTGCTCAACATACAGATTGTTGCATGATTATGGTGAAAGGATACAGCCCTGTTGGGTACTTTCTCAGATATTTCACCACATCCCATTCTTCGATTCTGTTCAAATGACTCTTTTTTCAGGGCCGTCATCTTTGACATTAGTGGTATGGGGCATACATTTGAATAATAACTCTGTTGTTGTTAGTTGCCATCAAACCAGTTAGGACCCATAGCAATCCTAAGAATGCCCTAAGGAAACACTGTATGGTCTTGCACCTTCCTTACAATTGCTCCTATGCCTGCAGCTATTGTTGAAGCAACGGAGTCAATCCATCTCTTGAGAGCCTTCCTCTTTTTTGCTGCCTCTCCACTTTATTAAGCATGATGTCCTTTTCCAGGGACGGTCATTCCTGACATGTCCAAAGTATGCAGGAAAAGTCTTGTCATTCTTACATCGAAGGATGACTCGGATCATACTTCCTCCATGACAGACTGGTTTGTCCTTTTAGAAGTCCATGGTACTTTTAATATTCTTCTCCAGCACCACAATTCATATGCATAGAATCTTCTTCGGTCTTCTTTATTCAATGTCCAACTTTCACATTCATACCATGCAATGGAAAAGATCATGCAATGGAAAAGACCAGTGTAACTTATTCTGCAAAGAAACATCCTTGATTTGCTATCCTCTCAAGAGGTCTTGTACAGCTGATTACCTAATGCGACACATCTTGTCATTTCTTGGCTGATACTTACATGAGCATTGATTGTGGATTCAAGTAAAATTAAATCCTTGACAACCTCAACCATTTATCATGATGTGACCTATTGGTCCAGTTGCGATGATTTGGTCTTCTTTCCATTGAGTTGTCATCCATGCTGAAGGCTACAATCCATGATCTTCATCAGCAAGTTCTCCAAGTCCTCCTCACATTCAACAAGTAAGATTGTGTCATCTGCATGTTGCAGGTTGTTAATAAGCCTTCCTCCAAACCTGATACCACATTCTTCTTCCTATAATTCAGCTTCTCTGATTATTTTCTCAGCATACAGATTGAATAAATATGGTGAGAAGATACAGCCCTGTAGCACACCTCTCCTGATTTTAAACCATGCACTATTCCCTTGTTCTGTTCACACAATCGCTCTTGATCCCTGTACTTCTAGTTACTGGTTTTCCTTGTAGGCCTATGAGTATCTTCCTTTCATTGGTAATGTGCACTTCAGCTTAGATCTCTAAATACCCTTTTTGACAAAAAATGTGCAGCCATTCCTGTTTAACTTGTTATTCCAAGCAGAGTGGACCATATGAATTTTGATTCAAAGTGGCCAATACAACCCACTTCAGCTCACCAATGTCTAGGATAGCTGTCTTAATGCATTTCATTTCATTTCTTATGACTTCCAGTTTTTCTAGATCCATAATTCATCATTTTACACTACTATTGTTAATATATGTTCTCAGATATTTCTTATGCTGAATTATGCCACTTCAGCCAAAGGAGGGACCCAAAGCCTTACTACACCCAAGTCACTAAGGTCAAATCTACTGTCAGAAGGCAATCCTTCCCAGTTGGATTTTGAGTGCCTTCCAACTTTGAGACCCATATGCTGGCAATATTTTAGATGATTTACCACTGATATGAATAAAGTTTCCACTCATCAATTTTTTTTGGAAGTAGATCAGCAAGTCTCCCTTCCTAGTCTCTGCTAGTGTGGAACCTCTACTGAGACCTGTCCACCATGGGTGACCGCAGTGGTATTTGAAAATATAGTGCCACAGATTCCAGCATCAGTGCAGGAAGCAAGCTGTCACAAACTGGCAGCTGAGCATAAGAGTGTTCAAAAAATGTCCTAAATAAAGTTCTCAATTAGTCAATGATAGCTCTCAGCATCACTTTCTCATTTCCCTTTCAGTCTGCATTGTTGCCTCCAAGTGAATTTGAGCTAGAAGCTATAACCAGGTGAGGTACTGTTCACAATCCAGGGGATGTCAGAGGGAAGCAAGTCATGCAGATCGGCACCGCAGACTACAATGGGCCTCCCCATTGCTGCAGAGCGAATTCCAACTCATACTGAAAATATAGGACAGAGCTGAACTGCTCTGACCAAGTCTATAAATCTTCATGGACTCAGACTGCCACATCTTTCTCCACAGAGTGGCTGGTGGGTTTGAACCACTTACCTTTCAGTTAGAAGTCAAGAGACACCATTGAAACTCCTCAGGAGGAATACACTTGGTGTCTTTGCTAATCAGGGAAGGTTTGGCTAAAAAAAACTTTGAACTAAGCTATGTTTATTGAGTTCTTACTATATGTCTGGAACTATCCCATACACTATGTGTATTTTTCTACCTATCCTATGGTTATATATTTAGAAGGCATTGATAGTTCTTATGCCAATTATAAAACTGAGCACAAATTTAATTATGTCTCATATTCATGCATTAATAGACTTAATGTTAAATGTAATATAACATATAGTTTGCATACCATACAATTCAAAAATTTAAGTATATTAAAGTGAGTTATGAAATCATCCCCACAATCAACCCTAGATCATTTTACTCAGTCTTGTATCTTTACTTATTAGGTCCCAATTCCCACAACTGGCTCTGTCAGAATCATGAGAAGCCACTTAATCTAGTTACTGTCTCTATAGATTTACCAAGCCAAGATTTCTTATAAAATAAAATCATACAAAAATCAAAACAACAGAAGACAACACAGAGAACAACCTCAGTTTAGAAGAGAATGGAAAATAATAAAAGGTAGAATAAGTACAAAATGACTCAAACGGTGAAAAAATGATAAGATGCCAAATTTTAACCAATTATATTTGCAGCAATCCACTTTCCAATGTACTCTTTCTGAGGACAATATGTCTGATATTTATAATCATGTGTCTTGTTTTATTTTAAGTCAGTGCAATGGCTTTAACTGCTCTTATACATCGGAACAGGGGCATAGAACTGCTAACTGCAATGCTCATGGTTCAAACTTATAGTTACCCCACGGAAGAAAAATGAGGATATCTGTTCTGGTAAAGATTTTCAGCCTCTGAACTCCTGGGTAGGTCGCTATGAATCGGTTGACTTGATGGCAGTGAGTTATGCATGGAACCGCTTCTTCTACAAGCCCTTCCAGCTAATGTGCAGGTGTGTACGATCACAGTGATAGGCAGGGGAAAGCTCCTCCAAAGTGTGAAATCCCTGCTTTTGTTCCTTCCTGAATAAGACCTTCCTAGATTCGGAACAAAATGTTGAGCCTTGTTGAACCTTGATATTTAAATCTTTGAATTTAAATGAAAGCAAAGGACATAATACCAAGCTGAAAATCATGCCTCTTAAGACAATGTTTATGCATGAATGACTAGACTGAAAAAACTTGAAATTTTTCAATGGCTGGTTGACTGGTTTCTCAACTTCAAGCTTTATAATAATTTGATAATCACTTCTCCAATTTTATTCCATGAATGAATTACCAAATTTATATATTGAAGGGAAGTGTCTAGTCATTCTCATAGTAACCCTATAGGGCAGGGAAGAATTGCTCCTGTGGGTTTCCAAGATTATAGCTCTTTATAGGAATAGAAAGAAAGCCCTGTCTCTCTCCAGTATAGCAGCTGGTAGTTTTGAACTGTTAAACTTGCAGTTAGCAGCCCAATGCATAACTCCTATACCACAAGAGCTTGTTTGGTCTAATCAACCTACGTACACAACTTTAAGAAATAATTATGAGCTAGTAACATAATTTTATATGGATTATAATAAATCAAATAGCTCTATAAACTAGGCAATTGGGAATTATCCTCTAGTTCCTAAATGTTTCCTCCCCGCTCCCACTACCATGACTCGAATTCGACCTTGCAAGTCTGGCTAGACCAGAGGATGTACACTGGTACAGAAAGGAACTGGAAATACAGGGAATCCAGGGCGGATGAGCCCTACAGGACCAGTGGTGTGAGTGGCGAAACAGGGAGGGTAAAGGGAGAGTGGGTAGGAAAGAGGGAACTGATTACAAGGAACTATATGTGACCTCCTCCCTGGGGGACAGACAACCGAAAAGTGGGTGAAGGGAGACGTCGGACAGGGCAAGATATGACAAAATACCAATTTATAAACAATCAAGGGCTCATGAGGGAGGGGGAGCGGGGAGGGAGGGGAAAAATGAGGACCTAATGTCGGGGGTTTAAGTGGAGAGAAAATGTTTTGAGAATGATGTACAAATGCGCTTTACACAATTGATGTGTGTATGGATTGCTATAACAGTTGTGTGAGCCCCTAATAAAATGTTTAAAAAAAAATTAACCCTTCTTCCTCATTCTCACAAACAATTTATTAGATGCTATAGCTATAACTCCGTCTCTATCTCTTCATTTCTAGAATGTCTATTCTTGACCTACATCAGCCATCAACTGAACTGCACATGCTTTCAGTGAACATTTATTGAGTGCCTAATAAGGTTAGCCATCCTTCAAGGGTGTGGGGCTAAAGAACAAGGCAAAACTAGAACAAAGCTTGAACATACTGTATATATTTGTGTATAAGCTGAGTTTTTCAGCACATTTTTTAATACCATTTTTGTGGTAAAATTGGGTGCCCCGGCTGATATTCAGGTCAGTTTATACTCGAGTATATATGGTAGTTCTTTGCAGTCAATTGCTTTGATTTCTGCTTCTTTGTCTGCATCACCACCATTTGGACAATTTCTCACATAGTGCCTGACACAGAGAATCTACTCAATAAACATTGGTTGAATAAGTGAAAAAGACAAATTCTCTGTTCTCATGGAGATTATATTTCAGTGGCAGGGAGCGGACTCTAACAACCAAAAGCAAATAAGTCAACAGATACTAGTTCCGTTGTTATTGCTGTTAGTGTCCTTGAGTTGGTGGCAGCCCTTGGAGGTACGACGTATAGTCCCATAAAGCAAGGGCTGGCCTTGCCTCACCTTCATGAGTTCTCCCACTCGCGTTACACGTACAAAGAAGGCAGGGCAGCGGATAGTATGCTCTGTCTTACCTGACTTTCCCCCTCACTTTCCTCTTATAAAGTCAAGTCATCAGTATAGTGCTCTCAAATGAGACTGTACTGGAAGAGAGTTCAGGAAGATCTGAGGGGCTGTATGTCCTCATGGGGTAGGGAAGGCAATGGTCCTGAGCAAGGAGCGTCCTAGGAATTCTCTCTGAACAGAAAGGTGACAAGGCACAGAATCTTGTGGGCTAGATATAACAGAGCAGATATGAGGTCCTATCAGTAGCCAGCATTGGTCCAATCACAGTCTGGTGGCCATTGGTAAGGATTCTGGTTTTAAATCTGAGGGAGATAAGAATATCTTGGTGTGCTTTGAACATGTGCTGGTTTGCCTTTGGGTTTAAACTGGCTCATTCTAGAGAATAAAGGCAGAAGCTAGATGACCAGCCAATGACCCAACAAATACAGCGATCCAGGTAAAAATGATTCTTTCAATGTTAAGTAGACTAGAATATAAATCCTGTTACTGTCTCATTCCTGATCTTCTGTCAGCCAGGTCCAAAAAGCTCTACTATGCATTCAAGTATGTATCGTGGATTGATTGGACCTCCTCCCCTACCAACACAAAACCAACATAGGAGTTCTGCATCCCACAAGCTGCATGTCTGTGGATATCGTCTCCTTTGGCAATAGGAGTTTATTTATTATGGAAATGATACCTTTGAAGTTAGGCCATGTCTTAAGCCAATCATCTTCAAAGTATGGAAAGAGTAGATGGTGCACAGAGAAGGAGGAGTAACAGAGGGAAAGATGCATGTCACAGGATGGTCATGAACAAACCCGGGGACAGACACTTAAAAGATCAGACAAGGACCTTCCCCCGCAGAGATGCCAGACAGAGAGAAAGACTCCCATGTAGAGATAGTGCCCTGAATGTGGGTTTCTAGCCTCCTAAACCTTTGGGAAGTAAACTTGCACTGGAAACTTGCACAAACATCATGGATTTCTTGCTCACTCTTAGGAAATAGGAAGGTCAATGATCCTGGAAGCTTCCAAAATTCTGTTTTTCATTTAGAAATTAGACTCTGCAGTTGACTATAGTAGCAGAGAGTCAGTTCTCCATACCAAGGTAAACCATCCGCCCTTTCTCCCAGCTAAGAATGCTGTCACCCGGCAATGAGATATGTCAGATTCTCCCCTCTTTTTCCTCTCCTTTCCCCTCTATTTCTGAGTTATTTCCTCTAACCTAAAAGATGGAAGGAGAATAGTGTGGCAAAGTAAGAGGCTTTCTTGTAGCTGTGATGCTAAACAAGCCTAAAAACAACTAGGAAGAAAGGCCTGGCCATTTGTTTCCCAAAAACTCCTGGCATGAAAACTCAGTGGGTCCCCATGGTCCAATCATAGGGATGACACAGGGCTGGGCCCTCTGTTACCGATGAGCATGGCATCGCTAGGAGTCACGTGCCACTGGGTTGCCACTGACAAACAAAAGAACAGCATCTTCCAGCATGAGAGATATATAAAACATTTCATATGTGATTCCCTGAAAATATTTTCTTTGTGTATCCCTGGGTTCGTCAGACCCTCCTTGGCTGTTATGTTGTTTATATTGCTGCTGTTTGCTTTGTTTTATTTTTTATCTGTTTGTCTGTTTGTTTGTTTGGCCCCTGCTGGCTGTGCCAAACTACCCTCAACTTCTGCCCCTGACCTCATATGTCCCATAGAACTGTCTCCAGGGACCCTTCCCCTAGGCAGAATGTATTTTTAAAAGACTCCAGGCAGCAGTCTTCCACCATAGGGAACATAAATTGAGCTCTCTGAGTATTTGGAAGTCCATTCTATCACATCTGAAATTAAAAGTGGAGGGCATTCTCCCTTGGGGCCTGAAACCCACCATGTCGCTTTTCCCAAAGTAATCCTTCCCACGACTACTTACCGCCTTCATTCTTTAAATCACAGTTTGTCTTCCCTCTGAATGAGGGATTTCTCAGCACTTCCTTTGGGAATCTTCATTTCGATGTGCTGTGTCTTCCAAATATCCTTATCTATTCTCTAGTCAACCACAATGGGATGTTGTGAATGTTCTGCCATGTCCAACAAGCCGAGTCCTTTCAGTCCTGAGCCACAGACTAAGTGAAGGACCCAAACACCAGGGACTTATAACTCTCACTATGTGTTTTCGACTGTGACTTAAAAGAATAGTCCAGGACCCGAAATCTTATTAAAGTGCCATAAAAAATAGCATTAGGGATCAGCAGAATTAACTCTTTTGTCAGTTTGTTTGTTCATTTTAATTTGAGCATCAAAACATTACTAGAAATTTTCTAGGAAAAGGAAAACAACAACCAAAATAATGTACCAAGAAGAAAAGTGCACAGATAGGGCTAAAATTTCATAATTGTGCTTCAAAATGGTCCCATTGATGATGCATTAATCAGCTTATATGACTCTATTCCCGAAGTTCAACAACTTTGCAAAAATATTACTTAGAACACTCAATAGTTGCACTGTATCCCCATGTTTACAAGGTATTTTACTTATTTATTCATCTGAGAAGTATTACTTTTTCATAAACTTTATATCAACCTTTATGCTTTTGTATGTTTACACAGATAAGGCATTAACATTTTTGCCCCTCTCCTGAGAAGTATTTTCTTAAGTTTGTGTACTATACATATAAACTCACTGCCTCGAGCAATTTCTGACTCATAGTGACCCTATAAGACAGAACAGAACTGCCAAGGGGCGTTTCCAAAATTGTAACTCCTTACAGGAGTAGAGAACCTTGTCTCCCTCCTGTAGAGTGGCTGGTGGTTTAAAATTACTGACCTTGACATTAGCAGCCCCACACTGTGTCCCTAGGTAGCACACATACCAGGCTGCTAACCACAAAGACAGTAGTTTGAAACCACCAGCTGCTCTTTGGAAGAAAAAGGTGAGACTTTCTACTCCCCGACAGAGTTTCAGTCTTCAAAACTCACAGGGGCAGTTCTCTGGCGATATATACAGTAGCTAGGAGTCAGCATGGACTTAATGGCAGTGCGTTCAAGTGAATTTTGACTAGACAAACGAAAATGTGTAGGCCTGTATATGTACATCTATATATTGATCTATAATAAATATATAGTATGTATAGTGACATGCATGTGTTTATGTATAGAGAATTAAAGCGGTCTATTTAAATAATTGTAGTAAGTACCATGAGGAAAAAATAAAATAGAAAATGGGAAGTGTGATCATTTTTTTTTCTGTGTCAATTTGGCTGGACCAGGACTCTCAGTAATTTGGCAATGAGGCCTAAGAATCCCCATGATGTGGCCTAAAATAAAATGATCAACTACATTATGGAGTCTGCTGTAAGCAGGCAATCAATTGTAAAATGATAAGGGTGGAATTAAATTCCCTTAATTAGTTCATAGTCCTGAGGCAATTAGAAGGGAGTTTCCTCTGGGGTTGGGTGGAGCTCTGGAGGGCCTCCATCCTAGGTGAGAACATGCCTGCTTCTTGTTAGATCTAGATCCTACATCTGGCTCATCATCCCCTGGTTCTTTGAACTTGAGCCCACAGCCTGCCATAATGTCAGCTACCCCAGGAACCACTGGTGGCTGGCCATCTTAATGTATGAATTTTGGATTCATATATGCCTCCAGTCACAAGCCTTACCTATGGACCACAATGTCACCGATCTCAGTAGCCAAATAGAAGCCTGCAGTGTTCCTGCTGATTTGGAGTTCATCATTTCCCAATGCCACCTAAGGAAAAGTCTCTTGCTTACTATCTGACACATGGAACTCAGACTTGACATATATATCAGGGTTGCACACCCCCCCCACACACACAAGGTTTTCAGCAACTAATTCCTCTGAAGTGGACAGTCCATGAATTGACAGAATACCAATTGAAATGTTTCAGCAAGGTGATGAAGCACTGGAAATACTTTTCTATACCGAGAAATTCAGAAGAGAGCTATGATAGGAAGCAATCTGTATTTGTACCTATTACAAAGAAAGGTGACCCCAAATTATGCACACATTACAGACAATATCGTTGATACCACATTCAAGTAAAATTTTGCTAAAGATCATCCAACAACATCTTACATTGGCAAGGAGCTTCCAGAGGTACAAGGTGGATTCAGAAGAGGACTTGGAATAAGTGCTACCATTGCTGGTATCCGATGGATGTTGGCAGAAAGCAGAGGACACCAGCAAGATGTTCATTTGTTTTTTGTGAACTATACAAAGGCATTTAATTGTGCCGACCATAGAAAAACTATGTGTAACCTTGAGAAGAATGGGAATCCCAAAACACATCACTGTGCTCACGTGGAACCTGTACATAGATCAAGAAGCAATTATGAGAAGACAAAATAATGTGACTTGCATGAGTCAAATTCTGAAAGGGCTGGTTCAAGGTTGTATCTTCTCACCATACTTATTCAATCTGTATGCTGATCAAATACAGTGAACCCTCGCCACTTCGCGCTTCCACTTCCGCGGCTTCACTCTATCGCGGTTTTTGCGTAACAGTGCATGCTCTGTCATTACTGCCACTGATTGGCTCATACTGTACACGCTTCTATCTGCATCGCTACGTATCGGA
>NW_022111370.1:2586656-2600961 GCF_000313985.2 Echinops telfairi | reverse complement strand
GAGGGTTCACTGTAATCAGAGAGCTTGTATCATATGCAGAAGAATGCTGTATCAGGATTGGAGGAGGCTTGTTAGGAAGCTGCATTATGCACATGACACAAACTTGCTTGCTGAAAGTGAGGAGGACTTAACGCATTTGTCAATGAAGATCAAGAATTGCAGCCTTCAGAATGGGTTACAGCTCCATGTAAAAAAGGACAAAATTCTCACAACTGGACCAATAGGTGGCATCATGACAAATGGAGAAAAGATTGAAGTTATCAAGGATTTTGTCTTGTTTGGATCCATCATCAATGGTCATGGAAGCAGCAGTCAAGAGATCAAAGATACATTACATTGGGTAACTTCTATCTTTAACCTGTGGAAAAGCAAGGATATTACTTGGAGTACTAAGGTGCACCTGACTCACATCATGGCATTTTCAATTGTCCCATATGTGTGGGAAAATTGGAAATTGAATAAGGAAGACTAGAGAAGAATCAATGCACCTGAATTATGGTGCTGGTGAAAATATTGAGAATACCATAGATTTCCAAAAGAACAACCAAATATGTCTTAGAAGAAGTACAACCAGAACGCTGGTTCTTATGCTGCACATACTGATATATATATAAGTAGGAACCGATTGAACAGCATCTAGCAACAACAAATTTATGATGGTCTTGTTTCTCTAGAGAACCCAGCCTAACACAAGGGAGCTAGGAAGTATTAGGAGAAAATGCAGTTCAATTAGGTAAAACAGTGAGATCCATAGTGAAAAGTAACAAATAAAAAGATTAAACTATGTGACTCTGCAAAGAAGTCAGAAATGTAGGCAAAAGAAACAAGTACTTAGGCCTTAATCAGTTCTTCTTCTGGGAGCATTCTGACCGTCTAAAGAAGAGAAGAGAAGCCTGTGTAACTGGAGCAGAATGAATGAGAAAAAGTGCTATAAATGATGAAATTTGACAGACCATGAGAATCACATATTTCAGAGCCTTATAAGCCATTTTAAATCATGTGGCTCTATAAGGAATGCTGTTGACCAAGAATACTGAATATATTGGTCTACCAAGAAAGAACAAAACCATCTTTAAAGGATGCTCTTTAAAAGTGAGGATGTAAGACTTTGGGTCACATCATTTGGACACCTGAGCAGAGGGTCTAGTCCCTGAAGAAGAATATCAAGCTAGTGAAGCAGAGCGTTCAGCAAAATGCAGGATTGGCAGAGTGGCTGGAAGAATGAGAAAACACCGCAATGATCGTGAGGATGATGCAGGATTGGGCACTTTTCTTCTCTTGTAGATGTGGCCACTGTCACTTGGAACCCATTTGATGGTGCATGACAGCAAGAAGAAGGCATCGAAGAGAACCGGGATATACCTTATGTTTCAACTGAAACCATCTACATGATGATAGCACGATTGACTGAATGAAGGCAAGTCCCAAATCTAAATTATTTGGCTTTTAAACTATGGGTGAGAAATGATGCTACAATGTTTCAGGATGACAGGAGAAATGTTAAGACACCAGTCTCTGGAAATATGTTGACAGGAAAAGACAATAGACTATTCTCATGAATTACTATGGGATATGAAAGAAAATGTTATCTATCTAGCAATGGAGAAGGAGCTCCTCCTTCGTAAAGTAAAGGTGCAGCAAGAAAGATGAAGGCCTTCAACAAGATGGATTGACACAGTGGCTGCAACTATGGGCTCAAACGTTAAGAACTTTGAGGATGACCCAGCATCCAGCAGTGCTCTGTTGTTTGTAGGTCTGCTATGAGTCAGAAGCCACTTGATGCCAACTAACCACAGCATCTGTCATGCTATGGTCTGTCACACTCTGGTGGCTTTATGTTGTGAAGATGCTGGAAGCTTTGCTACTGCTATTTCAAATACCAGCAGGACTACCCATGGTGGACAGGTTTCAGTGGACCTTCCAGACCAAAGCAGCAGCAGAAGACCTGACCATGTACTTCTGAAAATGAGACAATGAAAATTCTAGCAATTCCAACAAAACATCCTCTCATATACTACTGGAAGGTGAACCTCTGACGTTGGAAGGCACCCACAATCCACAGGGAGTGCAGCAATGGACTCCAGCTATGGGGCTGAAGGAGCCCTGAAGTACTCTAACTTCAGGAGGAAGACAGAGACCCACCATCAGCTCAAAGCTGATTCCTATGAGGTGGAGGTCAGACATATCTTTATTCTCTAAATTCCTATTGTGTCTGACACTAGTACTTCATTCTCCACCCCAACCCCGCCCTCACGCCCCCAGCCCATGATACCCTATTTCTCTCCAGGGCTATTTATTTGTTGCAAAGACAACACATTCTCACAGGCCACGCTTGCAGGTAAGTTGACTATTAAGGGAGCAACAGGATACAACTCAGGACCAGGATTAGGAAACTTGTAGGCAAAGTCTAGAAGGTGTCCACCATGCAGAGAGCACATTCTTCCCTTCTTATGCACAGAACAGCCCTGTTGGCAGGCAAGGCATTCTCTCTACCAAGTACGCCCCCTCTCAGCATATAGGTCTTTTCATGGTCCCCTAAGGACAAGCCTCCTCTAGGCCATAAATCCCCCATTAGTCATGCGGGCTTCTCTTCTTTAACCATCCCTGTCACCAACCATTCCACCACTCAGAGCCAGTGAGAGCACTAGCCAAAAGCAAGGTTCCAGTCATGTATGGAATGACAATCGAAACTTGCTGATGAAGCACGGGAAACACCGACTTGTCTATGCAGTCAATTTGGAAGACAGCTACATGGCCAACTGACTGGAAGTTGTATATTTTTATATTTATACCCATTCCAAAGAAAGGTGACCCAAGAGAATGCACAAATAATAGAACTATATCATTAATATAACATGCTAGTAAAATTTTGCAAAAGATCATGCAACAATGAGCAGGAACTTCCAGAGTTTCAGGCCAAATTCAAAAGAGAATATGGAACAAGGGATAACATTGCTGTTGACAGATGGATTTTGGCTCAAAGCAGAGAATACCAGAAAGATGCTGACTTGTGTTTCATGGACTATGTGAAGGCAGTTGACAGTGCATATCCTAACAAACTCTGGATAAGATGAATAGGAAAAACTTCCTAGTAGTCATTGTAGGTAGAACGTGCATATAGATCAAGAGGCGGGTTTTGGAACAGAACCAGGGAATATGCTGACTCATAGTGACGCCCTGTGGATTTCTTTTTTGTATAGTTGTCTTTGTTGTGTTTCCTGAAACCTCTGTGGGGTTGGATGAGGATATAAGCCAATACCTTACCAACTTCATGGAGTCTGCCCAGTCTTTCTCCCAAGGAGCTGCTGGTGGGTTTGAACACCAGCCATGCCGATTACAGCCCAACATGTAATCACTACACATGGTTTAAAATCAGAAGACATATGCAATAGAGTTTTATCCTAAAACCATAGTTATTCAATATGTATGCTGTGAAAATAATCAGAAAATCTGGCTTATATGAAGAAGATGTGGCATCAGGATTGGAGGAAGGCTTATTAATAACCTGCGATATGCAGGTAACACAACCTTGCTTGCTGGAAGTGAGGAGGAATTGAAGCACTTGCTGATGAAGATCAAGGATTATAGCCTTCAATATGGATGACAACTTTAAGGAAAACCAAACCCCTCACATTGGACAAATATGTAACATCACGATAAATGTAGAAAAGATTGAAGTTGTCAAGGATTTCATCTTGCTTGCATCTACAATCAATGCTCATGGAATCAGCAGTCAAGAGATCAAAAGAGCATTGCATTAGGTAAGTCTGCTGCATAAGATCTCCTTAGAGCAGTGGTTCTCAACCTGCTTAATGCCACAGCCCTTTCATACATTTCCTCATATTGTGGTGACCCCGTAACCATAAAATTATTTTCGTTGCTACTTCATAACTGTCATTTTGCTACTGTTATGAGTCAGGCGTCCCCTGTGAAAGGGTCACTTGACCACCAAAGCGGTCGTGACCCATGGGTTGAGAGCCACAGCTTTAGAATGTTTCAAAGCAAGGCTGTTACTTTGAGGACTAAGGAAGAAGTATGACCAACGTTCTCACATATTTTGGACATGTTGTCATGAGAGACCAGTCCTTGGAGAAAGACATCCCGTTTGGTAAAGTAGAGAGCCAGCAAAAAAGAGGAAAGCCCTCACAGAGCTGTGCGGACACCGTGGCTGCAACAATGGGCTCGAGAATAGGAGGCTGGTGCAGGACAGGGCAGTGTTTCATGCTGTGGCGCATAAAGTCGCTGTGGGTCAAAATTGACCCGGCTCCTAACAGTCAGAGCCAGTGTGACAGTTTTGTTTGGCTCTCTCCCAACTACAGTTCTAGCATCAGGTTTCTGCCATCACCACTTACTCTTCCACACAATCCCTTCTGGGGGAAGGGACCAATCCTGCTATAGGGCCCATTCCAAACTTCTCACTGTCTTCAGTGTTACAGCCCTTGAATCAGGTTACAACCTTCTTAGGATGTCCCCTGACTCCTCTCTCTCTGTGTCTTTCTCTGTCTCTTCCTATCTTCTTGTATAATTGTCTTTCTTGCTTTGCCTGAGACCCCTGTGGGATTGGATGAGTATATAAGCCAATACCTTAGTCACTTCATGGTCAGGCTTCCCAGCAGGACTGTGACCTGACAAACTCCTGCCTCACTCTAACCACTTGATTTGTGCGGCTTCCAGTGTATTGACTGACTAGCCTCTTGGTAGGGAAAAGAAAGGTGGCCTGCGCCCATAAAGATGGGTAGTCTTGGAAAGCGCATCTAGGGTTGCTATCATTGGAATTGACGCAATGACAGTTAGGGTAGTGGCCATACCCTGCAAGGATGTAAAACAGACAAAGCATAGGGCAGGCTGCCCCCAGGGCCAGACAAAAGTCCCAAACAATGAAGTTGTTTATACTTACCAAGGAAATGACAGCCACCTGGACAAAAGTAACACATTCTCTAGGGTACAAAATTCGTGCAAAGGATATGCCTCCGGGATTAGAAAATATCTTCCTGATGGTTTTTCCAAAGAACCAGAGCAAAAAGTCGCATAACGGAACTCATGTCACCATAGCAGCATGCCAATAATTTTGAAGCGAGAACTACCAGCCAGGCTGTCATTCTGTTGCCTATATATGGTGTCGCCATGATTCACTCCATGGTGAATAGCAACAACCCGAAAGAACCACAGTTAAGGAGGACTCCAGGGTGTTTGAGCAACACGACAGGGAGAATGAAACAAGCTGTCCTCGAGGAAGAAGTGGACCGTGATAAGGAACCATAAGGAACCTAGTTTTGAATGTGTGCATACAAAAGACCAGGGCTATGAAAGACCATAAGCTATGAGTGGGATGCCTAGCAATCATGTCATCTGAATGGCATGCCAGGTTCCTAGTGACGCAAAATGGTAACGAAAACAAAATAAAGCACATGAATCTGTTGCGGTCATAACATATATCCCAGGAAAGTAATCTATAATTAATTTGGTGCAGAAATGAGAGACCCACGGTGGTAAAGTTGGTTTGGGAACTGTGTGATGACCCTAGAGGTTACATAAGCTTACAAAGCAGTAGGGGAGGGCTGCAGTTACCACAGCAGATTCATAAACAAACAAACAAAACAAGCAAAACAACTTCACTGGTGAAAAAAAAATCTATTGTTAGAGTTTCCCCTGAGTTTTTGCAGCCACAAATAAAGCAATAAAGCATAGTTGTAAAACCCTGAGGGATCTGGCAGCAGGCCAAGTGGGTGCATAGACATCAGAGATGCTATGACTCATTTTGAACAAAAGTGTCATGCAGACTGTGATATAGCAAGGCATCAGTCACAGATGGCAGATGGTACTTCAAGGAACAGATACACATTAATATACTACCCACAGCATTCTGAGGGAGAGTGGCTAAGGAGGAAAAATGCTGGATGCAAGGAGCTCCTAGACTTACAGGAATATCAGGATAGCCGATTATCATGGCCTTTCTGTCATGCAATTGTTTCCTAAGTTAGGAAAATATTTTCACACCATTTAGAATCCTGCTGTTGAAACAGGATAGTCGATGGTTGGTTCTTCCTTCTTCACCCTCCAAGTGGCACCACTCTGGCCCCAAATGGTTCCATCTCGGTGTTTTTGAATCCTGATGAATCCTTACCTGGGGGACTTCAGAGGCTGTTGAATAGCATGTTTGTTGTTAGGTGCTATCAAGTTAGTTCGGCCCCACGGCAGCCCTGAAGCATAACAATGAAGCACTGCCCAGTCCTGCGCCATTCTCACAGTCATTCATATGCTTGAGCCCATTGCTGCAGCTACTGTGTCCATTCAACTCATTGAGGGCCTTCCTCGTATCGGATGTCCTCTACCTTAAGAAGCACTATCTCTGACCATGCTCTGTTCCCTTCATTAGGATTTTGGTATCTAACAATGCTTCAAATCTGTTCCATAAGGTTACTTCCCCAGAAATGGGCAGCCGATTCCTTCTTTGTAGTCTGTTCTTAGCCTGGAAGTTCTGCTGACACCCGCTCACTGAGGGGAGTAGGCTGGCATCACAGGAACATACAAGTCACCACAGTAGGACAAACTAACAGATGAGTGGTATTTCAAGAACAAGAGAGGCACTGAAATATGTGCAAAAGGTAAAGGGAATCACATGTTAAAAGCAGCAAGAATTCCTGTGGTGTAATAAGTTATGCCTTAGGTTGCAAACCACCAGGTCAGCTGTTCGAAACCACCAGGTGCTTAGTAGGAGAGAGGTGAGGCTTCCTGCTCCTTTGGAAATCTCCAGGGGGCAGTTTTCTCAGTTGTATGGGGCCACTATGAGTAGGACATCACTTAATGGCAATGAGCTTTTCAGTGAGAGGTTGCATATGCAGCATGACAGGGGACGAAACAGAAGCCTATGAGACCATCTTAGAAAATGTCTTCTGTAGCATGTTGAGCAGAGCTGCTTACTTGTATTCAGTAGAACATCCAGGTCTGATCATGAATGTACTCTCTTTCTGAAGGCTAACACAATTTCTGGACCACCTTCCTCAGTAATGAGAGGCATATGGTCAGTGGTAGTAAGGCCTAGGAGTCGGAGGAGTAATTGTAGCTAGTCCTATGTGAAAGGCACTAAACTCTCCATCAGCTTATTCATTTTAAACATCCCGTACTGGCGAGTCAGTAATAGAATTCTCAACTTCCTTTTGGGAAGACCCTCAATGAAATGGATGACCACATTGAATACAAACACAGGAAGAGGGAGCGCAAACATAGGACTGGACAGTGTTTCGCTTGGTTGTACGTGAGGTCTCTCTAGGAGTGAGAGGTGATTTGCTGGTACCTAACAACAACACGCAGGAGAGCCAGGTTCTAGTCCCAGCAATGGTGCCCATGTGTAGCCACGCCCATCTGTCATTGGGTGGTTGACATTATTATCATGCTGAGTGGGTTTCAGTGACGCTTCCAGGCTTAGACAAACACTTTAAATTAATGATTCATTCTGAAATAGATTTCCTTCTGAAATGATTTTGCCATCAGTGGAAGCTCCGTGTTAATTTCATTCCATTTTGTCACTACTCAGGAGTCTGTCAATGCCAGTGATTATCAGTTTAAATGAAAGCATGACACAAACTATAGTTTGGAGTCAAATCATTAAATTGTATTAAATTAATTATATATATGTAGTTATTGTTAATATATTTACATGTAGTACATATTTTTCCTTTTAGTCACCACTGAGTTATTTCTCAATTTATGATGACCTAGGGACAATGGTTTTGTCATCCCATGATTGCAGGTCACATAGGTGTGATCCATAACATTTTCATTGACTGATTTTCAAATGTAGGGTGCCACATCTTTCTTCCTAGTCCCTCTCAGACTGGAAACTGAGCTAAAACAAGTTCAGCATCTAAAGAATGCCAACAAACCCTACTAACAATAGGCGGTGGTTGTGTACAAGGTATATTGGCCAGGCATTGAACGTGGGTTCTACACTACTGAACTATCAATGCCATGTAAAATAGTATTATAATATTTTACTTTAAAAATATATCACATGCGACAAGCTCCGTGAGCAGGGACACTACATGGGTCCTGTTTTTTTTACTGCACCTCTGTTGCCTATCAACTCTCCAGGTACCCAGGAAACCTGATTACTGAATAAGTCAAGGGATGTGTTATCTGTGTCTTACTGCATACAATAGCAGAGTACAGATGCTTACTTGTCTCATGCTGATGCTCAGCATGTTACCTAAATGTTTTGATTACTATTAGAGTAAAACAACATATAAAAAGGGACTCGTACCTGACCACAGCTCTTCCCAACAGCGTGTGAGTGAAGCAAGAAACTGAAAAACAAGCAGGTGTGACTTCACAAGGCGCCCCGTGCCAACCAGCCTTTTCTAAAGTGACACTTCCCAAACCTGATCCAGGTGGCTAATAGGTTCTGTTAAAGAAGTATTTTTGAAAAGTGTGACTTGACAGCACAGGTTCTAGTTCAATTATTTGAAGAGATTTCAGTTTGGATCAAAAATGAAAAAAAAATCCACTCCATAACTACTTGAGAGCTCTGGCAGAGTGCATTTCTTATAGAAGTATTTATATAAACCTGTTTCCATAGTTTCTGAGCTTTCTGAAGCCTCCTCTTAGCCAGAGACAAAAGAAAGCATCAAGAATAACCAGGTGATTTCAATCAGGAAATATTCCCTGTGCACACCTGGTGAGTATTGTATTATCCCTGGGAATACAGGAAGATAAAGACACAAGGCCCCCGAGGACACTCCCAGGTGGGGAACAGTATCCAAAAGCATAATTACAAGGCAGTGCCAAGAGTGAGGCTCCCCTCAGCCAGCCAGCCAGCCACCCCCACAGAAGTGTCATCTTTGAAAGAGAGATCAAACACAATGTGTCTCTAGAGTGGAAATCCTGCAGTCCCAAGGCAAGGAGCAGCACCCTTTTCTGGACGCTTTGGGAGGAGCGTTGATTAGAGATGAGACATTTCCAGGAAGAGAATGGCAGGCACTAAGCAAGGAGAGGCATGTTGCTCGGGGTGGTTGTGTGTTGTTGATTGTTTCTGATTCAGAGTCACCCTATGTGACAGAGACAGCACAGTAACTCTGTTGCATTTTCTAGTTGTCATTTCTACAGCAGCAGGTGACCAGTCTCCCCCCCACCCCCCCACCCCCGCCCCCGCAAAGAGAAAAGCGATAGTAACAGCAAAAGTGTGTGTGTGTGTGTGTGTGTGTGTGTGTGTGTTGACAAGTAAAAAGGAAATGAACTCACAGCCCTCACTGGTGGCAGCATGTAGCAGCCTGAGATCACTTTCAGAATGAATCAGAAATGATAAATAATTTAAAGTATTTGTCTTTGCCAGGAGATTTTTTAAATGGGAATAAATAACACTACTACCCAGGCTAGAATTACAAGCTAGGTGATACAGTGGGTACATTGCCCAAGAATCTCATAAGAATGTTATCTGTTCTTCTTAGTGGGAGTCATTTCCTCTTCCTTTATTTTAATCCTTCTTCCAAGCCCATGAGACTTCCTTTAAAATGCTGGGATTTTTCCACCCAAAGAGAAAGTTCTTGGTAATACAAGCAAAATGTGCAAATGTTAGTTTTCTGAGGTGGTTTATCTCGGTTCTTGCTTCTCAATGCTGAAGGAATTCACGTGGCAGAAGCACTTTGTCATCCCAGTAACTTTTATGAGAGGGAAAGAGAAGGTATAACCATCGCAAAAAGTACACGCTATCTCTGGAAGCGTGCGGGCCGTGCTGGGTCCATGCATGAGTTCATGACTGAAGGTGGCCATTGCAGGGGAGTGCGAAAGATCACGTGAAAAGAATACTGGAATAGGGGCGCCGAACAAGCGTTCAGAGCCAAGAGCAGAAAATTCAATGCAGCCAAGAGACCGACCGCCCCTCCAGCTCTTCCTTTGTCCCCCTACTACATGTCTTGAGAGGTGTGGTTGAGGGAACTAGTCAACCTTATTGGCTGAGTTTGGGCACACCTGTGTGATGTCATATTGCTGATGCCTGATGTGAGTGTGCCCACGTTGGCTTCCACCTGGTCCCAGGTGGCCTGGGTCTGCATGAGACCAGTTTGGATTTTCCCATAGGTGTCTATTAGTGTGCCTGATTCCTCTCCAACCCCCTTAGTGCGGCAGGGCCAGCTGATTTTCATATAGAGCAGAGCTGATTTTCGTATAGGGCAGGCAATGAGTGAACACAACCCCCCTTTATCCCTATCTATCGACCTTTCACAAGTAGAAGCCAGAGAGCCAGTCTCTGAACTTCTGCTCCAAATCCAGGCACAAAGCTAACATTGACTTTTTTGTTTTTGAAAGTCTGGTTCCAGTGAATTCCCACAATTTCAGACAGAAGTAGTGACACACTATTTATTAAGCAGGAAATATAAAGGTCTTTCAACCTGCAGGTTGAATGTTCTCCCTCATGGTTTCTGTTCTCTTTTAGCAGACCCCTCCCCCCTGAAGGAGACTCTGGATTCCATAGGAATTGCCTTCATGGAGTGGGAACAATCCCCCTACACAATAGAGCTTTGTAAAAATAATCCACCTTTCAATGTTCTCTGACCAAAGCTTCTGTGAGTGGAGAAAACAGAAGCTACTAGAACCAGCAAGAAAGTAAACATCTAAAGTCCCCACAACCAAGCCATGGAAATAACTTACATGTAATTACATTATTAAGTAGCCCTGATGGCACACGATTACGCAGTTGGCAACTAACCAGAAGTCGGCAGTTTTAATCCACTTAACAGCACCCGTCTTCTTATAAGAGCCCTGGTATTTAGTGGTTACAAGTTGGGTTGCCAACAGGCAGGTTAGCAGTTCAATACCATCAGCCAGTTCCACAAGAAAAAGATGAGGCTTTCTAGTCCTTCAAAGAGTAGATGGCAGTGAGTGAGTTTCCTGTTGTTAGACACAGTTCATTCAGTTCCAATTCAGAGTGACCCTCTGTAAACCTAATGAAACAATGCCTGGGGCTGCACCGTCTGCATCATTGTTATATTTGGGCACATTGTGGCAGCCACTGTGTCAATCCATCTTGTGGAGGGCCTTCCACTCTTTCACTGCCCCTCCACTTGACCAAGCATGACACCCTTCTCCATGCACCAGTCTCTCCTGACAGCATGTCCAAAGTACCTGAGAGGAGAGATTTATTTTGGTTCTTTTGATAATCCATGGTACTTTCAGTATTCTTTGCCAGCCTCCTAATTCAAATGCATAGATTCTTCCTCGGTCTTTGTTCAATGTCCAACTTCTACACATAGATGAGGCCACGAAAATACCATAGTTTGGGTCAGGCACACCTTAGTCCTCAAAGCAACCTCATTACATTACAAACGTTAAGCCATTTTCTAGGAGAAAGAACTGGCACTCTATTCCCTGTAAGATTGGTGGCGGTGGTGCTGGCTGTCATGGAGTCTGTTTTCCACTCATAACAACGCAAAGTGACCGACTGGAACTGCCCTGTCGGTTCTGAGACGGGAGTCTTTACCAAAGCAGATTCACCAGGTCTTTCCCTCTCAATGGCAGTGAGTTAGGAGACAGGCTTCAACGTGCCAACCTTCGGTTTGTCAGCACATCCTGAATGTGTGAACTATGAAGGCTCCTTCCCTTAAAGATTAGCCTAGAAAACCCCGTGGGGCATTTCTCATGTCAGCAATTACATTAGCAGGAGATAGAACCAATCTGAAATCAATGAGCAAAAATAGAAAATAGAAGCCAGTGTACCAATTCATTTCTCTGCCAGCACATGCAACAGGTTAACTCCGTACATCTTTCCAATTTTCCAAAGTTCTCTTGAATTAAGAGGATAAATCCCTTTCTCTAGTACCCCCTCTTCTCTACTTGGTTGGCTTCAAGGTTGCAATAACACTTCCTGAAATCAAAACACAAATTAACACTTAATTTCTGTCAATATTCACTCATATTTCTGCAGGGAATTAAACCACTCTTAAATTTTGGCTCTACTACTTTTTCTTTTCCCCTATTGACATAGCTCCCTATTGAAGCACACCAATTTGCTTCTTCTATTACGAACTCAGCTTTTAGCAGATTCCAATCTCTTTTGGACAGTGAAAGGTGAACACTGTAAAACACCATCGGCCACCATATAATAAGAGAACTGGCACTTGGGAGAGATCTTCAGGGGCTATAGTTGGCTTTCCATACAAAAGGTCTCAGATGACTTTCAGAATGGGGATCTCTCCCTCCCCTTCCATATAAGGAAAATGCAGCCCAGAGATTCTCCATGACTTGTGTATATTGTAAAGGCAGTCAGGGCAGAGGGGGAGAACTACCTGGAGACTCTCCTTTACTTGCATCTCCTTCCTTGCTTGGCTTATTACAATACTTCCTTTAGTTTCTCGCCCAGAATGAGGAAGGCCTCTTGGCGAGTAAGTCCCATAGGTCTGTAATTCTACAAATCACATTGATTTCTGTCTGTTTGGAGACCATCAATTCACCTGGAATCGCTGCAGTTCTCCCCCATCCTCCTCTTTATCATAATCATTACTTCCTCTACTACGTCATAGGCGACTTCTCCCTTGCAAGCAATGTCCAAATTCACATAGCAGAGAAAGTGTTTTTTTCGTAATGATTTCTGGGAAATAAATAATGAAGTCTCATATACTTGTACATCAAAGTTTCTGAATCTATTACTTCCCACCTACATGCACCCCATCTTTATTATCTCCATGCTTCTAAACATTATGCACTTAAGATTTTTATTAAGAACTTTATAGTTTTAAGTTTCACAAATCTTGACTCCCTAATAGTCTGTCACTCTCGCTCTTGATTTCACACTTTCTCTCTACCATCCCCTTCTCTCTCTCTCTCCCTGCTCTCTGTCCTTGCCCTTGCTAACCGTGTGCAGCCCTCAGAACACACGCAATGGCCCTGCCAATGTAACTCCAGCATAAATGTATTATACAGACTGAGTCTACTGTAGTGCTCACAGAACTGATGAGATCAGTATTGTTCATCATTTTGTCTTGTATTTTTTGTAAATTCATCCACTATATTCTTCTCTCTATTTTTAAAGATAATAATGGATTGAGTTTCATTTAACATGTTTAATCATTTCCAACACAGTAGTAAAGCTTCCCCTGAATACTGTTTTTCACATGATTGAACACATCAGGTAATCTGACATTTTCATTATTTATTTACCTCTTGGTCTTTTATTTATTTTGACATCTCACCTCCTGAAACTCCCTTTACGACAGCTCCAATTTTGTCAGATTGCCCTTGTACTACGAATATATACTTGCTGCAGTAAACAGCAATGGAAGTGGATGTTTCTGACCTCTACTGGCCACTCTACTGGCAAGAGGAAGGAGCCAGACAAGCTTTCAGGGTCCATCCTTATTTGTCTATTCGTACAGCAGCCGCTCCTCCCCCATCCCTCTACATCTAGGATGGATTCACCCCTCTACATCTACGCTGGGCTCAATCATTTGTTGCAGTGGCCACATGGGATGAACAGACAATATTCACAATTAGGGGGTCCATAGGGACGTTAGTAAAACATCATAATTAGTGTCATCAAACAGTAAGGGTACAGTTACTGATCTCCTAAGGCAGCAGCCAAATCTCTCTCTCTCAGGGTCTCAGGTTCTTAGCTATGTAGTAGCCATGTTTCTCTCCAGTCCCTAGTCTCTCATTCACATGGTCCCTTGGCCAGTGCCTCCACGAGCCAGGGAACCAGCCTGCCTGTCACTCTGTCCTATTGTCCTGTAGTCGAGCCAAATGAGAAGGTAGCCCAGAGTCTGAGTGCCTTGCCTCTGAAAGAGAGGACTGCAGGGCCAGCCCCAATTCAAGCTATGTTGACCCCCTAACTAGTAGGATGTACCACAGAGGATAGCACTGAAGACATAGACTGGGGAGAAGGGCCAGTCTGTCCTGACCACAGAGGAGCAAACTAAGAGGGAAAGAGAGAGAGAGAGAAAGAGAACCACACCTGATCCACCAAGCTTCGATGACGACATTCCTTCTCTTAGCAGTCAATGCACAGAGAGTATCATAGGGCCAGCCCCAACACAAGACATGATGTCCCCTCACTGGCCCACAGCACAATGGGGACAACACTGGAGACACTGTGCAGTGTGATTCTGGTCTGAAACACACACACACACACACACACACACACACACACGGGGGTGGGGGCAGGGGGGCAATACTGGCACCTCACCAGACCTGGTTGGAAGACATTCATACAAGTCAGCAGTTAGACCTGGACCTATTTATAGGCTTTTTCATTTTCTTTTAATCTATTTTTTATATGCATATCTATATAAGATAGTCAATCCTGAGGAGAAAGTAAGAAACA
>NW_022111370.1:2583752-2585930 GCF_000313985.2 Echinops telfairi | reverse complement strand
ATATAGCACTTATGAAACACACAATATTCCTCTGACTCTTTAATGCTCCCCACACACACACACTATCATGACCCCAGTTTTACCTTACAAATCCTCCTAGATCAGAGTATGTCTATCAGTACCGATAAGAGCTTACAACAAACAGAATTCAGGACAGATAACTCCCTCAGAAACAGTAATGGTAGTACCGTGAGGTTAGCTTTGGCGTTGGGGGGCGGGGGGAGTGGTAGAAATGATGGATGTATAATGTGCCCCCTCCAGGGAGATGAATAACAGAAACATGGGTGAAGGGATACAGCAGAAGGTTTAAGATAAGAAAAAAATAATAATATATAATTTATCAAGGGTTCATGAAGGGTGGGAGGTGGGAAGGTGAGGGAAGGAGGGAAAAAAGAGGAGCTCATAATAAGGGCTCAGGTAGAAAGGTAATTTTTTCAAAATGACAACGGCAACATATGTACAAGTTTGCTTGATATAATTGATGTATGTACTGTTATAATAGCTATAAGATCCCCAATAAAATGATTAATTTTTTTGTGTTTCAATGCTTCAGCCTATAAAATTCAAAGTATAAAGCATGACAAAGGATCAAGGGAAAATAAAACAATGAGGTACATGTTTGAAGAGTCTAAGAGAATTTCAAGATAGGAAGAGGAGAAACATTGCAATTTTGAAAATAAATAAAAATAATTATGTAGTACATAGGAGATGGGATGCATCAAAGAGAGTATTACTAACTAGAAGCAAATGTCTACAATTAATAAATGTCTGCAATGCAAGAAGAGCAAACAATAGAAGGATAAGAATGGCTGTCACAGAAATGACAAATGGGTTAAAATAAGTACATTTAGAATTTTAGAAGTGAAATAGAACAAGAAAGTATAATATTTAAAAAGAATGGTGTCAAATGTTTAATATTCACTAAAAACAAACAAACGAAAAACAGAATGCTCCAAATGTAGGAAGCCAAAAACATTGTAAGCAATACAAATAAATTCAATACAGAGAAATCAACACTTAGAAACATCACAGTGAAACTGCAGAACATCAAGGATAGGAAGTCTACACAATTACATGAATTATTTGCTACCCATTATGACAAAGCAAACGGATAAAGACTAAAATGAGAGTTATGAGATAATCATGAACAGGAAGTACACTTTAAGAGCTGAAGGAAAAATCACTGTCATCAGATGTTTCTGCCCTTTTAAGCTACTAAGAGTGAGAAGAAAACAATATCTCCAGAAATCTCAATACTTGACCCCTAAAAAATAAGTTTAGAGAATTTATCAAAATAGTAACTTCAATCAGTCCTATAGATGTTAAAGGAAATTACCTAAAACTGGGAAATTAAAAAGATGACTATATAAAGGTCAACTGATACCTTAAAGAATGTCATACTGCTTGCGAAGTTGATGAAGGCCATCCTCACCCCACACAGCATGGAGTCCATGCTGACCCATAGCAACCCTATAGTTTCCCAGATTATAACTCTTTAGGGGTGTAGAAAGCCCTATCTGGTGGTTTCCAATCACTTTTTAATCTTCTAACCATTTTAAAATTCTCTTGTTGGTATGATCTATTTTGTTCAGAGAAGGTACTGAGAAGGCCATGATTGTATTGTCCAGGAGGATATTACACAGTTTGAATCTAACAGAGCAGTCTTATTCCTTTCACCCATTACTTTCTAAATAATAGCAGTTTCTAAAATTATAGTTTGAACCCGTCATATCATTCTTCTATTATTAGTGAGTTAAATCAAACTTTGCCACAGGCTCACTAGTTTCTAGAAAATGTTAAGATCTTTTTTTCATGTAGTACTTACTAACCAGGATGTGCATGAAATGAGAAAAATTAAGCCCAGAAAATAAAGAAAAGCTTGTAAGGACAAAGGCTGTAAAATGAAATGCTTTTGTATATATTGGGTAGGACATCAGATTTGTATTGATTATGCATCTGCCACCAAATAGCAAGATCAAGAGTTCAAATGCACCTGGTAGTTTTCTGTTCCCATAAAATTTACAATCCCACCCACTGTGATCTTACTGTATTCGGGGTCGTTGTATGTATTTCATTCATCTGAAGAGGACTTTATAGATTGGTATCGGATATATGGGCAAACACCAGACTTATGGACATTATCTGGACCGGGCTGTGATGTTTTCTCAAAGTTTTTTT
>NW_022111370.1:2563202-2582927 GCF_000313985.2 Echinops telfairi | reverse complement strand
TGCAAACATGCATGTAGTCTCCCAGAGTTGGTGTTGATTCAGTGGTACCATATTTTCTGTTTGTTTGTTTACTGGTTTGCTTGCTTGCTGGCTGGGTGGCTTATCAGGGGTGAAGTGAGAGATAGACAGAGATCAAAAGGATGAATCGATGAATCAAATCAGCATTCACCCCTTTGACCAGTATCTTAACAAGTAAGATCAAAGAGTCAGATTTAATTTGATTTTTCACAAGTGTCACAGCATTTTTCCTTTCCAGAAGTTGAAGAATAAAATTCACATCTCATGCATACCATAAAAAAGTATTTATGTGAAATGTTGTAATTTTAATGTCCCTATATTTTGTATTCTCCATAAGGCTACATTTCAGACCTGCAGATTCTGGAAATTTATTTGTTCTCATGGAAAAGGAGTGTATATTTTTCTGACTTTTGCAAAATAACAATGATCTTGTAGTCCTTTAATTAATTAACAACAACCTCAAATATCCACTATCATGATCCCCTTGGTATTTAATTAGCATCTGGCAATGTTGAGGAAATATTTCATGAATAAACCTGATGACACTGTCATTTCCATTTGTCACATGATGAAATTGAGGCAACCCAGTTTAAGTGAGTTATATAAGATTTTACAGAAAATGTCAATGTCAGAATAAAATTGCAGTTGTTCTCATTTAAATGTCTTTTTCTTGGCAATAGACCAATATATTTCAAAATTGAGATCATGATCCAGCAGTAAGCCACAAAGTTAATATAATTGATTGGGACTGCGATATTTTAAATGAAATAGGATACGATGTAAGAGGAATATTAGCATAGCGTAACATGCATAGCACAGCACAGAATAACATCGCCTGGAAAAGTGAAAAGATTGTAGAGTTCAACTATCACAGTAAGGGTTAGGCCTTTCCTGAAGTTTCTATATGCCTTGAGTTAAAGGATAAAATTCTTTTTCTTTTCTCCTATGGATCATGTCCTACAAAGTTAGAAAGTTGCTAACCTAGAATATTTGTCTTCATTAA
Organism: Echinops telfairi; assembly: GCF_000313985.2. Taxonomy (NCBI): domain Eukaryota; kingdom Metazoa; phylum Chordata; class Mammalia; order Afrosoricida; family Tenrecidae; genus Echinops; species Echinops telfairi. Next base: position 2,581,906 of record NW_022111370.1, on the reverse strand, counting down.
TTATTCTTTAACATTTCCAAAAATAAAATACCATATCTGACCTATCTTTTCTGACTCTTGGTCACTTTTAATGCATGTGAAATGTGATATGAGACTTATGGGAGATAATTATTTTTAATTTAATTTTTAAATATCCTACTTTATAAAATGTTCAGACAATTATAGTAGAGATAAGCATAAACTCATTGCCAATGTTAAAGAGATATTAACCTAGGCAATATGGACATCTTCTCACTTCTCTTCTTCCTCGTCTGTCTTATGCCTTCCCTCCACGTCTCCTCTTCACGTTCAAGGAACATAATATCTAGGATAAAGATAAGGTACCAATCATTCTTAATATGCTTCCTATTTCCTTCTAGAGATGATCATTCTTGTGAAATATACAATCTCTATTCCTAAATATGTCATTCTGTCATAGCTCGGCATATATTGTAATAGCTAAGATTGTCCATCAACTTGGGTAGACCAGGATACCCAGAGATAAAATTTCTTTGAGAGTGTGGCCTGTTTCATTATAAGTAGATGGTGAGGGAACGTTGTTTGCTTTTTGGTGAGTCTGTATCCTGCATCAAGCTACTCGACTTATGATTTGCGAGACTTGGGCCGACAGCTTGCCATATTGTCTGTTGATCCTGGGAGTCGGCAGCAGCTGGCCATCTGATCTTTCAAACTTGTGTTCATACACCTCTGCAGCCACAAGACGAACATGTCTACCGTTGACTCATGTGCTGCTACAGGAAGGCATCTGATGCCTTTCTGCCAGTCTTGGTTCATCTGCCCCAGTAGCTATGTGAATCAAAAGAAATCCCCAGTCTTATATGACCTAGGGGCTTAAAACGTGCCTACTTCTACAACTATGTTAGCCATTTTCCTGATGCAATCCTCTTTCTACATATACAAATATAGGTTTCACTGCTTTTGCCTCTCTCAGGAATCCAGCTTAAGACATGATTCATTTGTACAGCATTTATATTGCTGGCACAGTAGCTAAGCATCTGGATGCTGAGTAAAAGACTTCAATAGCGATTACAGCCTTGGAAACCCTGTGGGCCATTCTACTCTCTCCAACAAAGCTACTATGTGTTGTTATAGACAAAAAAGGCAACTAATATTTTATGTTTACTTGTGATTACTTCCTTCTTCAGCTTCTATTGTTGAGATGTATCCATCAACCCTATGAAATATTATTATATTATTTGAAAACAGTACTGAAATTAATAGCCTTACATGTATTTTCTTGTTTGCATGTTCTTTGACTTTCTTTCTTTCTTTCTTTCTTTTTTTAACCTTACATATCTAAAATGAAATTGATCTGCCAAGGAGCAATGTGGGCATTTTAAAATGGTTCTACCAATAAACATTTGCACCAAAAAGTTATATTTGTGTGCCTACATTCTTGATATAAATTGACATGATAAAATTTACTGAGTTTTAATATCATTTGGATAAGAAATCAATCACTACATTTTCATTTTTCTTGTTTTTCCAATATTTCTATGATCAGAAATACTCTAGTGGCCATTTATATTTCTGCATATGAGTGGTTGCCTATTTGTGGGGAGTCTGTTTCCTTACTGATGAGTAGAAATTCTCAATATATTATAGTTATTAATCTAGACAAGGCTTCAACAAAGGCTGGAAGAGCTTACACATCTATGTCAAGAATTTTGGAAGACAGTTGCTTGGATAGGCAACTATAAGAGATCTCTACTCATGCCCACTCCAGAGAAATGTCATAATAGGTAGTATGAAAAGTATCCAAAATGTAATAAATAAATTATGCTAACAAAATTTGTTCAAAATATGGACATAACTCCCGGAGTGTCACAATAAAGTGATAGAAACATTTAATTATAAAATCTCAAAATATGAGTTATTGTTTCTCAAAATATCCTCCGTGTAGATATATAAGCTTCAGAAGATGACGTAGAAGGATTCCGTGCTTTTCAATTCACACACGATGGCCGCTTTGACTTCCTTGAGGAACTCAGGCCGTGTTCCTTTTAAATATTCTTTGAATTTGGGGACTAAAAAGAGATCTGAATGAGTGAGATGAGGGCGGTTAGCTGGATCAGATAAAGCTTCCCAATGAAATTATTACAGGGCAACCCTAACTATCCTCACAGAAAGAGCAAGTCTATCATGTTGGCAGAGAAAAATCATTGGCATAACTTTCCTGGAATTTTTCTCAACTGTGCAATTTTCAATTTTCTTCAAACGTCTTCATATCAAGCCCCAGTGAGCATCCTGTGTCCTCGGAGAAAATCTAACAAGATTACCCCTTTGGAATCCCAAAACTGTTACCATAACCTTCTGAGATGATCTCTCTGCCTTCAGTTTAACTGAGATGAACCCATTCAGGAATGGACTGGAGCCCTAGGAGCATTCATTTTTTAAAAAGTACTTACAAACATCAGTGGTGTAGGGACAGAAAGCTGCCTGGTTTTTAAACCAGATTCAGAAGATGATTTAGAAAATGGATCTTGGCCAAAATCTAGGAGACCAGAAATATGTTTACCTTTCTTTTATTGACTATGTAAGGGCATTCAACTAGGGATCATTACAAATTATGGGAATATTATAAAGAATTGGATTTCAAGACTACTTAATTGTGCTCGTGCAGAACTTATACATGAATCAAAGGGCAGCAAGTCACACAGCATAAAAGGATGCTGCCATTTCAGCACAGGAAAGGCTGTGCATCCGGGTTGGACCTTTTCATCTTACGCAAGCACTTTGAATGTTCAAAAAATCCCCAGAACTTGGATTCTATGATTAAGAATAAAGCATAAAGAATACTTAATAACAACCCACAATATGTAGATGACACCCTCTTGCATGCTAAAAATATGACAATGTGAATCAGTTACTGATGACTGTCAAAGACTACCAAACAATGAAAGGCTTCACAATTGGATCAAGACCACCATGATAAATGGAGGGGAAAAAGCCTTAAGTTGCTTCTGATTTTATTGGGTCAAGAATCAATGTCCATGGAAGCAGCAGTTGAGAAAGAAATGAATATATTGCCTTACAAATATATGCTGCAAATGATCTTTAAAGTGTTAAAAGAAAGTTGTCACCTTGATTACTAAAGTGAGCCCAATCCAAACCATGGTACTTTTCAATCTCTTCAAATGCTTGCAAAATTGGAGAATGACGATGAGAGACTGAAGAAAAACTCTTGCCTTTGAATTCTGGAATTTATGCAGACTATGGAACATGCCATAGACTGCCAGAAGAACAAACAAGTCTATCCTGAAAGAAGAAGTACAGCCTGGAATACTTCTTATAATTGAGACTTTGTCTCATGTCCTTTGGAGATGTTATCAGGAAGGACCAGTCCCTAAGAATGACATCATTCTTCGAAAAGTAGCAGGTTAGTTAAAAAGAAGAAAGCCTTCAGCATACTGGGTTGATACAGTAGCTGCCATATCATCTCAAACACAGCAACACCTGTGAGGCTGGGTCGGGACTAGGCTGTGTTCATTCTGTTGTACACGGACCAATGTTTCATTGTGTTACACGTTGGGTCACTATGAGTTGGAGCCAACCAGAGGGCATCTAACAAAGATGATAGCATTACCTAATCTGCCTATTCCAATTTAAATCTGAACAAAACAATACAAACAAACAAAATAACATTTACGTCCCTTCCAGTATATACTGACCCGATACAACAGAATGGAGCTGACCCGTAGAATTTCTGTTTATTATCTCTATTGAAGCGCAGCCCTTCACCAGTGTGTCAACTGGGCTTCTACCCAATTTGAATAAGAGCAGTGACACAAGGCGTTATGTCTTCTATATATTCCTACTTATTAACATTTTCATTAAAAATAATAATGAAATCATGATTGTTTCTATATTTATTGATAAGCTTATTTTATTTTTCTACTTTCACTTAAAAAATCAAATAGTTATACATTAATTATTTTCTAGTATTGATTAGTTATTTATCTTAATCAATATAATATTTTAAGTACCTTTTACATTCCATTTATTTACCTTCAATTACTGTACAGTGAATTAAAACAAACATTTAAAAATAAGCTCGTTGTCTCATTTGGGTTAGATGTGGATTATCTGGGTCATCTAATTAGTGTCCAGATAGGGCCTACCTGGGTCCTCTAATAAGAATCTCAGCTGACTAAAACAGATGTGTCAGTCAGAGGTGTGGCCTCATCTGAGACTTGCAGTCTCCTTCTGAGATTACTGTTTGTAGGCATATTTGTAGCATGTGTGTATGTGTTATGGGACATAATTATTCATTTTGGAGATAGTTATCAATTTGGGGAGAATTCTCAGTTCTTAGATGATGTCCTCTGTTATTGCTACCTGACTACCTCCATAGACCTTTCCACACACAGTAGCTGACTTCTCCCAGGTCAGCAGGAGAATCTGTCAAGAGACCACCTGATTAGGTCAGGCCCAACTTGGATTACCTCACTTTTGATTAACTCAAAGTCAATTGATGGCAGATGTCTTAGTTGCAACATTCCATTACCCTTCCCACATGATGTTACCCAAACACAGGAGTGATATCGTGTCATACCCACAGGATCTAGCTGTACTCCAGGTGGATAGGCAGACGGGGAAGTTTGGAGGAACAAAACAAAGCAAGAATCTTGGGGAGCTGTCATAAATTTTATGCTTACCAGAGTTTGAGAATTGTCTTAATTGAGAATGATATTTCATTTGCCACTCTGTACCCACATTGCTTTGAGTATAACTTTAATTATGATCATGATTGAGTTGGAATCATTTCCTCTTATTATATTCTCTGAATATATTCTCACACATGCATGCATGTTACATGTTTTCATAGTACTGTTCAAATCCAATTAATAACTTTCCTTTCCCATATTGACCACTTCCCAGTACTCTTTTAAATGAGACCCAAACTGATCAAATTATTAATTTTATCCCAAAACTTTAAGTTTAATCAATCATTGTTTCGGCTTTCTGTATCCTCTAAGGAAGCATCCTACAAGTGTGAATGAGTGATATAATCATGATACCTGAACTTGAGAGATCAGGTTTCAAATCGGTCACTGACCAATGCTGTTAAATTGGTACTAATTGAATTACATTCTAATCCTTGCTTCAGTTTTCCACTAATATTTTCATGTTTCTGTGTGGCTTGGCATTTCTGAGCAGAAAGCATCGGCAATTTTTGTGACAGAATGATTGGCTGAGAGATGTGCCCTGGAAGTGAGGGACAGGGTGCTGTTCCAGGGAGATTTGGAGCCTTGCTGCCCTGAGTCTTCTGGGTAGAGATACTTTCCTCCCCTCCCCAGAAAGTGGCTGTCTCCATTCTAGAATAAAGGCTGCTGTCTGGAGAGTGGGATGTATATCTATAGAAGCTCTAAGGGGTCTGGGAGTGTATAGATGTACGTCTATAGAAGCTCTGAGTCTCATAAATTTGGGGCTCCTGTCCTGTGGATCAACCTTGCTCCATGGATCAATCTCATGCGTACATCGCACCTTCATTGGATTGTCCTATGGGGAGGGGCTAAATTTCTTTGTGAGTAATAAGCAGTTAATTGCACATCCAGAAATCTTGTTTCTCTTTAGATTATGAGTAAATACATGGATTTAAGAATTCACTGCTTCTCCTTCTGGTGAGGAGTTTTATTTAGTCTCATTAAAAACACAGAGTACAGCCAGAATGTTCAGTTTATAACACAGACAAATAGCCAGAAGGCTCCTTAGAGGCAAGGATGGTGAGAGGTTGTCTTCAGTCTTTTGGACATGTTATCTGGAGAGGCCCATCCTGGAGAAGGGCGGCCCACATGCTAAAGGAGAGGGGCAGCAAAGAAAGATAAGGACGGCCCTCAAGTGGATGGGTTGATACAACGTTTGGAATAATGGGCTCAGACATAAAAGCTTCAAATACAAATCTTTTTTTTCCATTTACTTGCCTAGATTCCCCATTCTTCTGAGATTGCCAGTTATAAAGTTCTGTGTATGAAACCCATCTTATTAAATACTGTCAGTAATGTGCATTTCTTTTCTCCTGTTCCTCTCCTTTCAAGAAAATTCTGTCACTTTATGATTGAGTAGAGCTTTATTACTGAAATTTCCCATCTTCTCTTCAAAGTTTTCTCTGACACTAAAGATGTGAGGTTTTTTGTTTGTTTTTTTTTAACTGACTTGGAGATTTAAAGGCAGAGCGGAATATGAGCTCTGACAAGTATTTTTATTTGGCCAATTTGAAAAGTACCTCCAAAGCTTTAGTATCTGTACTCGAATCCCCCATGGTCCAATTGTTAGTACTGATTCCAAATTAGTTTCTGCTTTTCCTGTCTAATAGGTATAGGCAACCCAACTGTGTCAAGCCAGTTTGGATTCATAATGAAGATTAGAACAGTCCCATAAAGTTTCCAAGTTTTAAAATTTTAACAGAGAAGAACACCCTCACTGATATGGATTGACACCTGAAAACATTGTAAGGATGGCACGAAATGAGACAGTGTTTCATTCTGTTATGCATAAGGTTGCTGTGGGCCAGAACTGACATCTTGGCACTGGATAGCAACAGTAAATGTTTACATTATCAATAAATGTAATGATGTAAATAAATGGAAACAATAAAAGTATCATCTACTGAGCAATTGCTGGTAGGTTTGAACTCCAAATCTTGGGTTAGTAGCTGATTGATTTACCTACTATACCACCATGGATCCTCACTATGATGTACACCCATTATCAGGGAGGATTCCAACTCATAACAACCTTTTACAAGGTTTCTGAGGCTGTAGGCATTACAGGAGGAGATGACCTCATATTTCACCCTTGGAGTGGTTTGGGGGTTTGAACTGATGAACTTGCATTTAACAGTCCAATACTTACCAAACACAATAACCAGGGTTCCAGTCCTGATGAGCTAAAACCAAAAAAAAGGTCATTGTTTAGAAAAATTACTTTAAACATTTGTTTTCATGTTTTTCCTCTCTTCTAAACAACCTACCTGAAATGCACATAGAGTTTTAGCTTAATATATGAAGGGAAATAAAATAGTGATTGGTATTAATATTCATGCTTATACCAGTTTATTCCAAAAATAATGTGTCAGAATATTTCTCTTCAATCATAGCTTCAGAAATATTCCAACACATTGGATTTATCATATTAAGGAGCCTTAAAGAAAAAAAATAAATAACCACAGTTGCTTCCAAGGAGACCTACTAAAAAATTAAATTTAAGACATACAGGTCAGATCAATAGTTTATTGGGACAGTTTGGGGGATTTTCACAAGATATGGCACAAAGCAAAGTGTAGTGAAGAAATTGATTGTGTCCAGGTCTCAGAGACCATAGCATCTGGAGTTTGAAAGGCTTGTTTCCAAACAAGCAGCCATATACATGAGAGGATAACTAAGTCCACATGAAAGAAGCACCCCAACATTGGTGACCACAGGATTGTGAGTCACATCATCCAAAGCCAAAGGAGAAAATAGTATCAGAGCCTCAACTTTGAGATTCTGGTGCTCAGAAGGGTGTGGATGACAGTGGAAGCCCAAGGTACATTTGTAAGGTTTACACAGCAAATAAGCCTGGGGTGATTTCCCTCTTTTCCTAAAGGAGGGCTGGTTACCGAACAGAGAGCATTGGAGAGATGACTGAAGGAGATCAAAATGATTAACCTGACTTGAATTGTTAAAATTTGTCACTTGATTCTCTCGCTGATATATGTTGGGCCTCATCTGGCTTAAAAATGCTGGGTTTCTTTGTTTTTGATTTTCATATTGTAGTTTATCTCTGATGCATTTGTCATTGTGGATAGCCTTCTTGAATTTTTGTTATTTTTCTGGTTTTCAATATAAGAAACCCAGGACTGATGAACCTGTACACAACAAGTAGAATAAGGGTTTTTGTGGGGAGTATAGTTTGGGAGGAAACGGTAAAGGGGAGCTGATATCAAAAAGTTCAAGAAGAAAGAAAATGTTTTGAAACTCATTGTGTTATTAATTATACAATACTGCTTGATGTGATTGGACTGTGGAATATGTATCTGTATTAGATCCCACAAGATGGCTTTGAAAAAATGCAGAATGATCATGAGGATTTATTAGAAACAAGTTTAACGAAATTGCAAACTGTGGTGGGGAGGAAAAAGAGTCCAGTGATTTTTTTTCCGACTGTAATAATGCCCCTCTTCATTCTTCAAGGGAATCAAGGACTATCTTGGAGGATTTTGTTAGGAAATCTTAACCACTTCAGGTTAAGCCTTACATTACCCTTTCAGATTTCTTGTTGTTCCCAAAACTCAAAGAACATTTAAAAGGTGCATGATTTGCCTCTCTCAAAGATGCTAGATCTGCCCTTCGTGATGTGGTTTCAATAGAAAAGTATAGAATGCTTCGGGGCAGGGCTAGTGCGATGGAAACACCAACTTCAGAACTGTACTGACCAAACTGGAGAATATTTCAAGAACCAGCCTCATATTTTGATATTTTGTTTGTATGATTTTGTAGCCATACTTTTTGACTTTCCATCCTATAGCTTAGTTATCAAATATTACATGGGTTCAGCTCTATTGGTTGGTTGGCTAGACCTATGGTTGAAGACTAAACATGAAGAAAAAGAATAAGGAATATTTTGCAGTTATTAAACATAGCCAAGAAATTTATTTTTAATAACTAAATCACAGATGGGTTGCCATCTGTCCACAGATGGCATTGGCTCTGAAAGCAATGTTTACATCTGGAGATGTGACTTTCTTTGAGAGAACAAGAGGCATTAGTGGACTAAACATGAAGAGGAGTGATCTTAGATTCATGAATATTGTAAGTTGTCTAAGGATAGAATCAGCATGTCTAGATGCATATAGTTTTCCTATATTTGGGTGAATAAACAGCAAGAAAATGTGCCCATTGGAATCCTGTTAGTTCATTGAAAGTACTCATGATTCTGAAATGAGTGGTTTGCTAGGATTTCTCCCCATGTCAGCCAAAATTATTGGTGTTAAATTAGCTAACCTGTGTTTTTGATATTCATTTTTGCTTCCCTTTATAAGGTTACCTTCATATTATTTTAATCTACTGGATATTCAAATACTATTATTATTTTATTCACAAATGTATGCACAAAGGGCATGCTATTTTGTTCATTGAAATTGAATAGCCTAAAAAGTAGTAGAATTATGTTTACACTGCACATAAATATTTTTGTTTGTCAGCTTTGGGTTTCAAAACTTATAATTACCATTAAGTCACTTTTTTAGATTATTAAAGCACTATTTTTATATTTTTAACTACTATATATGTAAGGAAAATTTTCAATACTCTGAGCACAATGTAAATAAAATATTTGATACATATGAACATATTTTCTACTTTTTAGTACAAGTTTACTCGAGGTCAAATGTTTTTCTTCCACTTAATATGATTTGATATCTATGTTATATACAAAATAATGCAAATTTTGGAGTGCGGGATGGTAAAATGAAGACTATGTCAAGGAGTCCGGGAAGGAAAAGAATGTTTGGAAACTGATTATGGTGGCAATTGTGCAATACTGCTTGATGGGATTGGACTATGGGATGATATGATATATGCATAACTTCCAATTAAAAAACTAAAACAATAATGCAAATTTAAACTCTCTAGTCAATACTTATAAACAGAAATTCCAAAACATCAATAAGTATCACTTCAGAGTGCTTTTATATACCATAGATAACCCTAGTGGTACATCAAGTTAAGTATTGGTTTGCTCAATGAAGGATCAGTAGTTGAAACCCCCCTGCTGTTCTAACAGAAGAAGGCACTACTGTCGGCTTCTATGGTTTACAGCTTCGCCCATCGCTGTAGCAGTTCCACTCCGTCCTTAAGGGTGGCTGTGCGTCCGAACGGACTAGGTGGCAGGGAGTAGTGGGGTTTCTGCAGCATATAACCAGTGAGGATGTTTTAAAGTTTTCTTTTACATCTAGAAAAAAGTAGACCTCCAAAATTATAATAATACCCTAATTACAGACAACAAGATGGGTTTAATGAAGTTAAATAATAGGTCTCAGGTTAAAGAACCAGTAACCAAGAATATCTGACCAAATATTCATCTTCATTTACTGTGTAATGCTTTTTCCCTATAGGAGACTATCCTATAAGTGAGCAAACAAAGTTTTGCTTGTTGAAATGGGGAAAAAAATCCAACTGTGATAGTAATTAAATGTAAATTGAACTCTCAACAGGACACATAGTTCTGTTCATATCGTTGAATTTAAATTTAATCACTAGCCAACACACATTTTAGTGTCTCACATGTTAGACTTATCCCTGGTCTATTTGATTTGCTGGTTCCACACATGGCACCAGATTTCCCCTCTCAGCTTTGGTTAGTGAGATACAGAACATAAGCTATATACCACTCTTCATTCGGCTCTCCCAACAAAAGCAGGATGTTTGAATAAAGTGTTAGCTAGCCCAACAAAAGCAGGATGTTTTAATAAAGTGTTAGCTAGCCTGAGATAAAGGAGGACAATCTGGCTTTATTTAAAGTAATTTATGTTGTACTAAATTTTTGTTTCTTTCATAATTGTTTCTGTGTTTGAGCCAGTTTCACAATTGTTCCTGTGTTTGACCCATCGATGTAGTCACTGTGTTGATCAATCTCCTGGAGGGCCTTCCTCTTTTTCAATGCCCTTCTGGTTTACCAAGCATGATGTCCTTCTCCAGGGACTGGTCTCTCCTGAGAACACATCCACAGTATATAAGAGGAAGTCCCACCATCCTTGTCTCTGCTCTTACTAAGATGCACTCTGTTCTTCCTTCTCCCAAGACAAATTGAATTTTCCTTTAGCAGGTGATGGTTCTTTCCATAGTCTTCTCTAGTAGCACAATTCAAATGCATCAATTCTTCTTCAGTTTCCTTATTCAATTCCCAGCTTTCATGTGCAGATGATGCAATAGAGAATGCCCTGTTTGGTTCGGGCACACCAGATTCCTCTAAAAAAGATCCTTGCTCATCAATACTCTAAAGAAATCTTGTGCAGCATATTGTTCTCTTGATTGTTGCTTCTATTAGTGTTGATTGTGGAGCCAAGCAAGACAAGATCCTTGATAACTTCAACCTTTGCTCCATTTATCATGATGTTACTTATCACTTCACCTTCGTTAGTAACTGAATAGCAGGAAGTTCCAATCAGATATAATAAAAAGAGGACAGAAATAAGAGTTATGATACAATAAATAAGGAACCCTGATGACATAGTGGGGTATACATTTATCTGCTCACCACAAGGTCAGCGAGTCTATCCACCAGCTTCTCTGTAAGAGAAAGATGAGATTTTCTGCTCCCATAAAAATGTATAGCCTCAGAAACCCACAGAAGTTCCACTCTATTCCGTAGGGTCACTATGAGTCATAATTGGCTGTCTAGTAGTGTATTTTTTACAGTAAATAGAAATTCAAATGTTCTGAAACCCAAAATTGGCCTGTCACAATACAAAGTCTTTTGTTAAAATGCAAATGTTCCAATCTCTCTAGAAAATAGCACAACTTCACCTGTGCACAGAAACCCAAAGAAAAGTAAGAATTTTGCTTATAAAGAAGTTTGGTGTAAACCTCGCCTCTGAAACATGGAACATGAATTATCCATTGGCTTCTATCTATTAGAATGTCTTATAAAATGTTTACTGCATCATTTTAAAGGGTAAAATTTGGATTTCCAAAATATTTATGAAAATTACTAGGAAGTCTTACATATTTTCAACACTCTAAATTGTCACACCTTCCATATATGTGCCTTTTAAATTTTCGTCTTTATTTCCAACTCTTCTCAGACTGTGTTCTGGCTCTGCAATGCCCAGCTTATAGTCTCTGTATATAGTGCACATGCTCCCTGGCCGAAAAGAAAACCCACTGCCATCGATTCCATTCTAATTCAGAGTGACCCTATCGTACAGAGAAGAACTGCCCCCTTGGGTTTCCAAACTTTTTCATCTTTTTATTTTAACTTTAAACAGTGTTTGAAACTGTTTTAATGGCATATGATTCACATGTGAGGCAATTCAATCATTCAGTCATTCTAGAAGAATTGCACAATCATCACCACAATCAACATTAGAAGCTTATACTCATCTTTGTCAGCTCCCCATTTCACCCCACGCTCCCCTGCCACAACCCCAGTTACTGCCCTTATAGATGTACCTATCCTAAATTTCATAAGTTGGAAAATATTGCTTAAACACTAACAATAACAAAGTTAAACAGAGAAAAATCTCAATCAAAAAGAAGTTAGAGAATAACAAAATCTAGAACAAATTTGACATGGATCAAAAAGGAGATCAAATGATAATGTATTAAATTTTAACTTAACCATATCTGCAATAATACACACTATTTTAATGCCGTCCTTGCTTTACTATAATATGTAATAATCTGGTAGAGGTGGCTCTGTCATTGTGAATTAATATTATTGAAATGTTTGCCCTATTACCAACCCCCATTGTTTGTGTAAATAGTGTTAAGTCACTTAAAATTTTCAATTGGTAAAAGTCAACAATTTCTGCATTGCAGTTGATAGCTGGCCTATACTCAAATAATGTTCTTTTCTCGATAGTGTTTTAAATTCTATACCTTTAGCTAAAGTAATGACACTATCAATTCTTAGTGGCTGCTTCTTTGGCTACTAACTGTAAAATCAGCAGTTCACCACCAAAATCTGGTTCTATAGAAGAAAGATGAGGCTTTCTACTGCTGTAAAATTTACACCTTGGGAAACACACAGAGGCCGTCTTCCCTGTCCTATAAGGTCGCTATGAGTCAGCGTTGACTAGCTGACAGTGGGAGTGATGCCCCAGGAGAATGATTGATAGTGTTCTCTAACATAAAATGACAATGATATGTCTCAGGTGAGCCAGAGACATATATAAACCATAGATGCTTGAATGGATTTGGAGTTTGCACTTAATTCTAGCCCCTCTATAAGAACAATTAGTTCTTATGACATGGCTCTGATAGATGCTTGCCCTCATGAAATAATCACTGAATATATGAGTGCTATCGCAAAGTACGGTGAAGAAACTGGATGGTGCCCAGTTATCAGAAGGAATCGCCTCTGTGGCCTTAAAGACTTGTCTTCAAACAAGCAGCCATCTAAGTGAGGCATCAGCTAGGTCCACATGGAAGAAGCACAAAACCCTGCATCCTCCAAGGATTGTAAATAATAAAATCTAAATCTTTGCAAGACTTCAGGGTAACGAGTGGTTTGGAATTCCCGACCAGATGATCAGCAGGTCCAGGAGGAACAAAATAGCCGCCACAGGTCCATAGAGCCCTTTCCTTGTAAATGCCTTAATACTTCATTGCTTTTCAGATATTTCTCACCATATTTGTCCTGTCCTGTAATTCATATGGCTGGATTCTTGTCTCATTTAAAAATCAATGATAAATGAATAACTTAACAGCGGAACATATGGTGCCATCCCATAGCTAAGAAAGTAGAGTGGACAGGGTCTATTCAATGCAATTTTCTGAATCAGCACCCAAACAATCCAAGGAATGGGCCTAAAATCCAAGACACCAAGAAATACAAATGTTGTGGCCCTTTGTGATTAGTCTTATTTAAACTATAGATAAATGGGTACAATCTTATACTATGAACCTATACCCAATGTTTGATCCCCTAGTCTCTTTCTAAAATTACCATTTTAATAATATAAACTATTTTTAAAATCAAATTGCTTTTTCTACAGATGAATGCAAGAGAGGGAGGCAGGTTCTAATAGAAGCCATCTTCTAGAAAGGTAGTTACATCTTATTCTACAATCAGATATTCACGCTTTTCCTTCATGTGACCCATACTAGTAAAGAAGCCAATTATAAAAGTTTAGCAATATCTTCAGGGGCAGCGATTTATCTGATGTGGCCCTTCCAGCCAAAATCTCTTACTGGCATCAAATATGTTTCTCTGGCATTGGTCTAGTAAGAAGGTAGGGGGAGATGCTTATAGTATTCACATGTAAGTAATTTTGAGCAGGATTCCCTGAAATGTCATCCTGTGGTCTAAAACAATCCCTCTGAGAAGCAGCAGGAGGGAACCTGATTGCCAACAAGATCCAGGAGTGGAGTGGGTCCTCTGGATCTGACGTCCCTGCACAGTGAACCTCCTGGATCCAGAGGACAGCTATAATATCAGAGTAGCAGTATCAGAACCAGAAGTGAAAGCATGGAATAACACGGGGGCCTTCCAAACCCAAAGAGCATGTACAGATGAGTGTGTTTGTGCATGAGGCTGGCTTGTGGATGGGATGCCTGTAGTCATTTATTGCGGGGAGGCTGGACTTGCTGACCAATGGAATTGGAGCTGAGTGCCTTTGGGCTGAGACTTACTGAGTGAGTGATGTGCCTCTGGGCTCTTAATTCAGGGAGCTCCCTTTGTTGATCCACTGAGCTTTGAGCTGAAAGCCTTCTGGTTGATTGGCATGCCCCTTTGGGCATTTGTTAGCAGACCTGAAAGAACTTTGTAACATGTTCTGATAAACAATTATCCTGAGCATTTTCACTGGCAATGGAGCTTGTTAACTTTCTTAATAAACTCTTCAATCCTGAGTTTTGACTGTGGATTCTGTGTAGCCATTACATTGGATATGAGGTCCTATAGAAATAAAGGAGAGCATTAATTAAAACAACACAATATCTATCAAGAATGAGACATGATATTATATGTTTCTAAATCTGTCTTCTTTTTTAGAAAAAAATCCTTTAAAACCCTTTTTAAACCTCAGTTTACCTATCAGTAAAAACAAAAAAGAATCAGAGAGAAAACGATATCTCTGATGAAAATTCATTAAATCCCAGAAGAATCCAAGACCCACCCAGCAGAAGCACAGGTGTCAAGGGAAATTAAAATGGCAGTACAATGATAAGGATGGCCATCCAGAAGTTTGCCACTGACTTCAATCTTGCTTTTGACAAGAACAGTTTATTAGGATCTAGAAAAATCTGGAGGGAACATCTCTTTCCCTTTCTGATTTCTTCGCTCAGTAATTCCATCTTCATAAGCAAAACCTTCTGATAACTAAAATGATTGTTAGGTATGCCAGGAAGGGAGAGCCTTGGAGAGAAGACTATGGTTCAAGTCACTAGAAAAGTCTACGTGCCTCTATGAATTAATAAAAGCTTCATCTGGTTCACCAAAAAAAAAAAAAAGATGGGAATACCAATAGAAATATTCCCATAGGGTTGCTGTGAATAAAATTATTTAGCCTATTTAAGATCCTTAGAGCACTACCTAGGACATAAAAAAATACCCCAGAAATATTAAGTGTTACAGGAAAATGTTTATTTATATAAAGTTAAGAAATGAGTAGAAAATACGATTGTTGCTTGTAAACAACAGTTTTTAAATTTTGCATAAAAGCAAATAAGGACAAATGAAAAACTTCATTTGTTAGGGTAGTTATTTTATCATGATTGTTTATATCTTTTGTTGGATTTTCAGTGGCACTTATAATTATGAGTATAGTGCATTTTTAATGAAAAAAAATCTACTTTCAAAAAAGCCAGTTTTGAGTAGCTGTTTGCTTAACACAGAGAAGTAGGTTTTATATATTTAGATTCATCTTCAAAATAAAAGCCAAAGATAGGTACCAAGTGTTCTACCTCATAATTTTTAAGCACAGAAAACTAAATTTCTCTCAAAGGGAAATAGGCAAAGATATTTGCAATCTGGGTGTATTCAGAGACAGGGACACTCTCAATGGGTTTGGAACTCAAAAAGCTTATATTGAACGGAGTTTGGAGATGTATTACAATTGCTCATTTTTTCACCAACAGATTTATTTACTATCATCCCCAAAGAAAAGGACTGCCACATTTTGATATCAATTTTTTTTCACTATGATTTTTATCTGTTGTTAAGTCCTTTCTAGCTCAGACCAATCCATTGTACCTGTCCTGCACCATCCTGACAATGCATGCTGGCTTTCAGCCCATTGTTGTAGGCTTTGCCTCGGTCCATCTCATTGAGGAGTTTCCTCGTTTTCACTCAGAGTCTACTTTACCGAAAATGATCTATTTCTCCAAGTAATGTCCAAAGTGCACGAGGCAGTCTTGCTATAGATGGTTCTAAGGAGCATTCTAATTAGTTCTTCCAAGACAGATTTACTCTCTCTTCTAGAAGGGCAAAGTATTCCATATTCTTTGCCACACCTATAATTCAATTGTTTTCATTGTTCTCTGGTTTTCCTATTCTCTTGTCCCGTTCCCACATATGAAGCAAATAAAATACCATGGCTTTGGTCAGGTGCACTTGGGTGCTCAAGGGGACGCCTTTGCCCTTCACCCTTCCAAGAGGTCTTTTGCCACAGATTTGTCCAATCATTTGATTTCCTGACTTCTAACTCCATCAATGTTGACTGTGTGTCCAAGTAAATTAAATCCTTGATGATTACAATATTTTCTCTGTTTATCATGATGTTGATTAATGACCCAGTTGTGATTTGTTTGTTTGTGTCATTTCTTTTTTGGGTGATGACCCATTCCGAGGGCTGTAGTGTTTGACCTTTATCAGTAAGTGCTTAAAATCCACATTGCTTTCAAGAAGTAAGTGCATTTCATCAGTCTATTGCTGATGGCTAATAACCCCTCCTTCATTCCTCATGCCATGTTCTTCTTCATAAATTTGGTTTCTATCATTATTTGCTCAGCATAGAGATTGAATAAGTATGTTGAATGGATATAACCTAGTACACATCTTTCCTGCTCTGAAATCATTCAGTATCTCTTTGTTTTTGGAAAGGCTGACTCTTGGAATTTCTACAGTTTAAGCATGACCACAGTTAACCATCTTATTAATATCATGAGCAATAGGTGGTGAAATGAAATTACATGGAGATGCCTCTCCCATTCAAGTTTTTATAACTCTCACCAAATGATTGAGTGTGACCATGTAAGTAGTGAGTGGGAAACATTAATAAAGGGCATTGGTCAGTTTTTACCATTCTACTGAGTATAGATGTCAACAATCAGAAGGAGAGAGAACAGAATTCCATGGGAATCAAGAAAAAAGAGCCACTGGCAGAGCAGGTGCGAGCTCTCCATCTGAAGAGGCAGAGGAAATGGAGGCATTAAATGAAACAGCAGAGGGAATAAATTCCACAGCAAATAAATCCTGAAAGAGAGCAGAGGAGCAAGGCTGAGACTGTGGGGCAGAGTGCTGGGTTTTCAGGTTCTGGGTACAAGTTAAAAGTTAATGAATACCTGACTAAAATTTGGGGGACCAGAGAGAGACATGCCTGAATAGCTATACAAAGGTAACCAACCATGTGAATCATAACAATTATTGACAATATGAAGAATGAGCATGTTTGTTACATTTGAAGAAAAAAGGGAGGTCAGTGAGCCTGACGGAGAGTGTATGATAGAAGGAGAGAGAGAAGGCGTTGCATCAGATCTATTAGAGAAAAGACAAGCATGGTCTTGAATTCCAACTAAAGATATTGGCTTTAGTTTTGAGTGAGATAGGAGCCAGTAGATAGTTTGAGAAAAGGAAGTACATGCTTCGTTTTATGATTTAAAGGAATTATTCTTGAAAGTGTGTCATTGATAGACTGCAGATGGATAAGGGAGTAGATGAATCAATTTGAGGACTACTAACATAATCCAGGCAAGAGAAGATCATTTTGTCAAATAACACCATTGTCTAGAGTGTTATCAGGAGAGGTGTGGACACGTCGTCTGATACAGGATATATTTTTAAAGTGGAGCTGACAAAGACTTGCTGACAGATATGAGGTGTGTGACTACAGTGAAGAGTTAAGGATTATCCCATTTTTTCCCCTTCCTGACCATCCGGAAAAGTGGTATTGCTGTTTACTTAGATGAGCAATACTATAGGAGAAGCAGGTTTAGGGAAGGAAATCAGGAATCTAATTTTAGATGTGATAATTCTAAATTTATATTAGTAGTTCAAGCGGATATGTTTAGTAGGTTACTGGAGCACAGGTGGAGGACTAGGATTGTGTTATAAATTTGCAAAATCTAGCATATGTAAGTAGACATGAATTAAATAAAGATATTGGATGAAATCCCTTAGTATGTATGATGATAAACAAGACCATCGGTAACTTTGAAAGGCTAATTAGAATAGATTTGTGGGAATTGAAGGGAAAATAGTAAGTTTCTCTAGAGTTGACTTTAGCCCAGGGGGGGTTTATGTGTAATCAAATAACACAATACCCACTCTGGTGGCATTTTTGGGGGACTGTGGTACGTTTGTACTCATTTGTGTGTGTGCTGTTTTTTTGTCAATCTATATCATTATGGATTTCCCTCATTATCTCTGGCCCTTTAGTTTTTCCAAGTGATTTTGTTTTCTACTGACTGATTTTACTCGATGACATGCTAAAAACAAGCGAACCAGAGTCTTTCTAGTCTCACTTCTAAGGCTGTATTTCTTTTTTAGGGCTTTGTTCCTTTTTCAGGGCTTTCCTCTTTAGTCTCTTTGATGACCCTAATAACACAATTAGCTGGATTAAATCTTCTGCATTCACCTGCAGGTCTCCATCTCAAGGTAGTCATGTTTAGCCACCATATGAATAAACCCTTTAACCTATTCCATTGTGTGCCTCAGTGGCTTTTCTTAAGTTGTATTCTTTAGTTACTGTACCATTCCTATCTACCCATATGAGTGTTGCGTATTGAGATAGTTTATTGTACCAGCCTGGCCGATAGACACATATGGGATTAATTGAAGGG